>NC_092166.1:1320452-1480452 GCF_045791955.1 Oncorhynchus clarkii lewisi
TTGACCCTGCTGGTCATCTATGAACATTTGAACATCTTGGCCATGTTCTGTTATAATCTCCACCCGGCACAGCCAGAAGAGGACTGGCATCGCCTGGTTCCTCTCTAGGTTTATTCCTAGATTCCTGCCTTTCTAGGGAGTGTTTCCTAGCCATCGTGCTTCTACACCTGCATTGCTTGCTGTTTGGGGTTTTAGGCTGGGTTTCTGTACAGCACTTTGAGATATCAGCTGATGTAAGAAGGGCTATATAAATACATTTGATTGATTGATTGATTTTGTGTGTGATTCTGACCTGCTGCATCACATGACGTGCCATCCCCTCCTCCAAGTAGCCACTCCCCTCCTGCATATAATTAAAGAGATCCAAGCAGGGGATTGGACGCTCTAGAACCAGCAGATATATGCCTGCCCCCTCTGGCCCTGGCATCCAATAGTAGTCAAGGAGTTGTGCCACGCCTCTACTCCTGGGCAAGCGACACACCTGCTGCAGCAAAGCGATCTCCAATGGCAACACATCTTTACTCTCCGACTGCACACACACACACACAAACAATACACACACACAATATAAACACAATACACACAGAACACACACACAATACACACAATACACACACAATACACACACAGTAGACACACACAATACACACACATTAGACACACACAATACACACACTTCTATGATCAGTTCCTGTTCCATTCTACTTCATCAGTAACTGGTATAACTCAAACAGTGTGCTTCCCAAATGGCACCCTATTCCCTTTATAGAGCCCTATGGGTCCGGGTCAGAAATAATGGCACCCTATTCCCTTTATAGAGCCCTATGGGTCCGGGTCAGAAATAATGGCACCCTATTCCCTTTATAGAGCCCTATGGGCCCTGGTCAGAAATAATGGCACCCTATTCCCTTTATAGAGCCCTATGGGCCCTGGTCAGAAATAATGGCACCCTATTCCCTTTATAGAGCCCTATGTGTCCGGGTCAGAAATAATGGCACCCTATTCCCTTTACAGAGCCCTATGGGTCCGGGTCTTAAATAATGGCACCCTATTCCCTTTATAGAGCCCTATGGGTCCGGGTAAGAAATAATGGCACCCTATTCCCTTTATAGAGCCCTATGGGTTCGGGTAAGAAATAATGGCACCCTATTCCCTTTATAGAGCCCTATGGGTCTTGGCCAAAAATAATGGCACCCTATTCCCTTTATAGAGCCCTATGGGCCCGGGTCAGAAATAATGGCACCCTATTCCCTTTATAGAGCCCTATGGGTCCTGGTCAGAAATAATGGCACCCTATTCCCTTTATAGAGCCCTATGGGCCCTGGTCAGAAATAATGGCACCCTATTCCCTTTATAGAGCCCTATGGGTCCGGGTCAGAAATAATGGCACCCTATTCCCTTTATAGAGCCCTATGGGCCCTGGTCAGAAATAATGGCACCCTATTCCCTTTATAGAGCCCTATGGGTCCGGGTCTTAAATAATGGCACCCTATTCCCTTTATAGAGCCCTATGGGCCCTGGTCAGAAATAATGGCACCCTATTCCCTTTATAGAGCCCTATGGGTCCGGGTCTTAAATAATGGCACCCTATTCCCTTTATAGAGCCCTATGGGTCCGGGTCTTAAATAATGGCACCCTATTCCCTTTATAGAGCCCTATGGGCCCTGGTCAGAAATAATGGCACCCTATTCCCTTTATAGAGCCCTATGGGCCCGGGTCTTAAATAATGGCACCCTATTCCCTTTATAGAGCCCTATGGGTCCGGGTCAGAAATAATGGCACCCTATTCCCTTTATAGAGCCCTATGGGCCCTGGCCAGAAGTAGTCCCCTATAAAGGGATATGTGATATTTAGGATGCGTCCAGAAGTAGTAGACTCACCATTTTAGCCCACATCTTTATCTTCCTCTGGTCCACAAACTTCAGCGCCACCTGGAGACAGATAACATGTCTATTACTGCTGTCCCTGGAGACAGACAACATGTCTATTACTGCTGTCCCTGGAGACAGACATGTCTATTACTGCTGTCCCTGGAGACAGATAACATGTCTATTACGGCTGTCCCTGGAGACAGACAACATGTCTATTACTGCTGTCCCTGGAGACAGACAACATGTCTATTACTGCTGTCCCTGGAGACAGACAACATGTCTATTACTGCTGTCCCTGGAGACAGACAACATGTCTATTACTGCTGTCCCTGGAGACAGACATGTCTATTACGGCTGTCCCTGGAGACAGACAACATGTCTATTACTGCTGTCCCTGGAGACAGACAACATGTCTATTACTGCTGTCCCTGGAGACAGACATGTCTATTACTGCTGTCCCTGGAGACAGACATGTCTATTACTGCTGTCCCTGGAGACAGACATGTCTATTACTGCTGTCCCTGGAGACAGACAACATGTCTATTACTGCTGTCCCTGGAGACAGACATGTCTATTACGGCTGTCCCTGGAGACAGACAACATGTCTATTACTGCTGTCCCTGGAGACAGACAACATGTCTATTACTGCTGTCCCTGGAGACAGACAACATGTATATTACTGCTGTCCCTGGAGACAGACATGTCTATTACGGCTGTCCCTGGAGACAGACAACATGTCTATTACTGCTGTCCCTGGAGACAGACATGTCTATTACTGCTGTCCCTGGAGACAGACAACATGTATATTACTGCTGTCCCTGGAGACAGACAACATGTCTATTACTGCTGTCCCTGGAGACAGACAACATGTCTATTACTGCTGTCCCTGGAGACAGACAACATGTCTATTACTGCTGTCCCTGGAGACAGACATGTCTATTACTGCTGTCCCTGGAGACAGACATGTCTATTACTGCTGTCCCTGGAGACAGACATGTCTATTACTGCTGTCCCTGGAGACAGACAACATGTCTATTACTGCTGTCCCTGGAGACAGACATGTCTATTACTGCTGTCCCTGGAGACAGACAACATGTCTATTACGGCTGTCCCTGGAGACAGACAACATGTCTATTACTGCTGTCCCTGGAGACAGACAACATGTCTATTACTGCTGTCCCTGGAGACAGACAACATGTCTATTACTGCTGTCCCTGGAGACAGACAACATGTCTATTACTGCTGTCCCTGGAGACAGACATGTCTATTACTGCTGTCCCTGGAGACAGACATGTCATTCTGTTATAATGGTCTGTGTTAGGACAACGCACAGTACCAGTCAATAGTTTGGACACACCTACTCATTCAAGGGGTATTTATCCTATTGTCTACATTGTAGAATAATAGTGAAGACATCAAAACTATGAAATAACACATATGGAATCATGTAGTAACCAAAAAAAGTGTTAAACAAATCAAAATATTTTAGATTTGAGATTCTTCAAAGTAGCCACCCTTTGCCTTGATGACAGCTTTGCACACTCTTGACATTCTCTCAACCAGCTTTACCTGGAATGCTTTTCCAACAGTCTTGAAGTAGTTCTCAGATGGGACGGCGTATCGCTGCAGAATGCTGTGGTAGCCATGCTGGTTAAGTGTGCCTTGAATTCTAAATGAATCCCTGACAGTGTTACCAGCAAAGCACCATCACACCTCCTCCTCCATGCTTCACGGTGGGAACCACACATGCGGAGATCATCCGTTCACCTACTCTGCTTCTCACAAAGACACAGTGGTTGGAACCAAAAATCCCACATTTGGACTCATCAGATCAAAGGACAGATTTCCTCCGGTCTAATGTCCATTGCTCGTGTTTCTTGGCCCAAGCAAGTCTCTTCTTATTATTGGTGTCCTTCAGTTGTGGTTTCTTTACAGCAATTTGACCAGGAAGGCTTGATTCACGCAGTCTCGTCTGTGTACAGTTGATGTTGAGATTTGTCTGTTACTAGAACTCTGAAACATTTATTTGGGCTGCAATTTCTGAGGCTGGTAACTCTAATGAACTTATCCTCTGCAGAAGAGGTAACTCTCCAACTCTTCCATTCCTGTGGCGGTCTTCATGAGAGTCAGTTTCATCATAGCGCTTGATGGTTTTTTTAAACAAAGAAATGTCAATAGGAAGAAGGTCAAATGAAGCTAGTTTGTTTTCTTTCCAGCTTCAGTTTGAAGTTGTTGTGTTGTTGCCAAGCTCCTCCGAACAACAGTGTCCTGACAAGAAAGCACATTTTCTATGCCAGGTGAAATTGCGCATCAGCTCATTGTTATGGATGAATCAAAATAAATGTCACTAGAAAACAGCTTTCACAAATGCATCTACTTTGTTGTTATTCTGGCTACACTGTTTGACGTGACTGTAAGTTTGTCGTAGTTGGCCAGCTAGCAAGCAAAGGATTAGAATGTTGCCAACCAGTATGGCAATGGAGCATTAAGACTGAACGACTGGGTCTCGTCCATAGATACAGAACAAAAAGACTGAACGACTGGGTCGGGTCCATAGATACAGAACAACAAGACTGAACGGCTGGGTCGCCATAGATACAGAACAAACAGACTGAACGGCTGGGTCTCGTCCATAGATACAGAACAAACAGACTGAACGACTGGGTCTCGTCCATAGATACAGAACAAAAAGACTGAACGACTGGGTCGAGTCCATAGATACAGAACAAACAGACTGAACGACTGGGTCGCGTCCATAGATACAGAACTAAAAGACTGAACGACTGGGTCGCGTCCATAGATACAGAACTAAAAGACTGAACGACTGGGTCAGGTCCATAGATACAGAACAAAAAGACTGAACGACTGGGTCGGGTCCATAGATACAGAACAAAAAGACTGAACGACTGGGTCAGGTCCATAGATACAGAACAAAAAGACTGAACGACTGGGTCTCGTCCATAGATACAGAACAAAAAGACTGAACGACTGGGTCGAGTCCATAGATACAGAACTAAAAGACTGAACGACTGGGTCTCGTCCATAGATACAGAACAAAAAGACTGAACGGCTGGGTCAACATAGATACAGAACAAAAAGACTGAACGGCTGGGTCAACATAGATACAGAACAAAAAGACTGAATGACTGGGTCTCGTCCATAGATACAGAACAAAAAGACTGAATGACTGGGTCGGGTCCATAGATACAGAACAGAAAGACTGAACGACTGGGTCGCGTCCATAGATACAGAACAAACAGACTGAACGACTGGGTCGGGTCCATAGTTACAGAACATTTAGAACCAACGACTGGGTCTCGTCCATAGATACAGAACAAAAAGACTGAACGACTGGGTCGCGTCCATAGATACAGAACAAAAAGACTGAACGACTGGGTCGCGTCCATAGATACAGAACAAAAAGACTGAACGACTGGGTCTCGTCCATAGATACAGAACAAAAAGACTGAACGGCTGGGTCGCGTCCATAGATACAGAACCAAAAGACTGAACGACTGGGTCGCGTCTCTAGCAACTCTAGATTTGTGTCGGGACTATATCTTGTGGAAGGATTAAATAGTATGAATAAATTAATCAAAATAATGCTTTTAATTCAAATACGTTAATCATTATTTGAATATGTTGGTGACCCGTTGTATAAAAGTGATAAGGCCTTCGAAGCCGGTGTTTGGAGGATATATTTTCACGGGAGTTGTTAAGTCTATCCTCCAAACACCAGCTTTTCGAGTGTTAACACTTAATTTGAATCCAATTGTCTTTTAACCTTTGTCATATTCAACCTAGTCCCAAATGACACCTTATTCTCTATTCAGGGCAGGGCCCATAGGGCACTACTTCTGACCAGGGCCCATAGGGCACTACTTCTGACCAGGGCCGATAGGGCACTACTTCTGACCAGGGCCCATAGGGCACTACTTCTGACCAGGGCCCATAGGGCACTACTTCTGACCAGGGCCCATAGGGCACTACTTGTGGATTGAGGAATATGTTTGACATGCTTGGACCAGTCCTATACGCTGTTTCATCCATGAGGGGGATGGAATGAGTGCACACGTTGGTGAGAAAGGTGAGGGGGACAGAGTTGAGCTGGGGCAGGCACTGAGACAGGAAGTAGACAAGAGGAGTTGCTCACCGGTTGGCTGTCTGTCTTCCTGAACCCGGCATAGACACTCCCATAGCCTCCGTGTCCAATCAGTTCTCCTTTCACATAGAGCTCCTCAAACCTCTCTACAACACGCATGCACACACACACACACACACACACACACACACACACACACACACACACACACACAGCTCCCGTTACATACATACAGTATACTTCCCCACAAGAGAGAGCATTCTCATTATACACATAGACACAAGTATGACACACACACACATACGTGTCCATACATACCTCTGTGTATGTGGGTTGGTGCGCCTGTGCTCTCCAGGCTCCCCTCCTGGTTCTGAGTCCGCTCTGTGTGTGGGTCCTGGTTCTGAGTCCGCTCTGTGTGTGGGTTCTGGTTCTGAGTCCGCTCTGTGTGTGGGTCCTGGTTCTGAGTCCGCTCTGTGTGTGGGTTCTGGTTCTGAGTCCGCTCTGTGTGTGGGTCCTGGTTCTGAGTCCGCTCTGTGTGTGGGTTCTGGTTCTGAGTCCGCTCTGTGTGTGGGTTCTGGTTCTGAGTCCGCTCTGTGTGTGGGTTCTGGTTCTGATGTATCTGTTTATCCTGTGTGTTCTCCTGGTCTGCGTTAGGAGTGTGTTTGGTTCTTTTATGTGTGTGTGAGGCCTGTGCTTGCTGTTTGTTACTACGAGTGTTGTGTGTGGTTGTAGGAGTGTGTTTGTTGGTGTGTGTGGTGGCCTGTGTGTGTGTGTTGTCAGTGGCGTCCTGTGTGTGTGTGTTGACAGTGGCGTCCTGTGTGTGTGTGTTGTCAGTGGCGTCCTGTGTGTGTGTGTTGTCAGTGGCGTCCTGTGTGTGTGTGTTGTCAGTGGCGTCCTGTGTGTGTGTGTTGTCAGTGGCGTCCTGTGTGGGTGTGTTGACTGGTGTGGGCGGGGACAGTGTGGGCAGAGCCGGTGTCTTTGTGTGTGTGTTGGTGCGTGTGTTAGCGGGAAGCGGTGTGTGTGTGTTGGTGCGTGTGTTAGCGGGAAGCGGTGTGTGTGTGTTGGTGCGTGTGTTAGCGGGAAGCGGTGTGTGTGTGTCAGCGGGAAGCGGTGTTTGTTTGTAGTGTATGCTGGGGATGTGTGTGTCAGCGGGGAGCGGTGTGTGTTTGTAGTGTATGCTGGGGATGTCTGGGTGTTGTGAGATGCTGGCCGATGTGTCTCTCCATCGGGTCATGCTGCGTGTTCCCAGGGCGGGGCCAAACGCCAGCCTCCTATAGCGTTCCAGCTCTTTGCAGAACCCCGCCCCTCCCTTCATGCGGTTTCTCTGTTTGGTCAGCTTGTGACTGGCAGACCGTTTGACTGGCAGGTTGCGGTGGTGTCCCGGCCCCTCCCCCTCCCTCCTCACCCCTCCTCTCTTCTTGGCATCTTTCTCTCTACCTGAGTCTTTCCTCCCCCATCCTTTCCCTCCCTCACCGGACAGTTCCCTCTTCCTCTTCTCTCCCCTGTCCTTTTCCCCTTCCTCCTCTCCTTGCGCCTCATTGGCTGGGACCCAACAGGGGGAGGTGCAAACGGGAGGGGCTACTGGAAAACAGAAGCTACGATTCGTCAGTGCCTTAGCAACAGTCAGTGCCTTAGCAACAGTCAATACTTTACCATTAACCAATAGGCTACGCTATCTTCTGTTTGATGCAATCAATCAATCAATTTGCCACTTATGCCATATAATAACCTAAACTAAACTAACCTAAACTAACCCAAACTAAACTAACCCAACTTAACCTAAACTAACCCAAACTAAACTAACCCAACCTAACCTAACCTAAACTAACCCAAACTAAACTAAACTAACCCAACCTAACCTAACCTAGTGTAGACCCTGACCCTGTGAAGACTAAGTAGTCAAATCTAACCTAAACTAAACTAACCTAACCTAACCTACACTACACTAAACTAACCTAACCTAACCAAACTAACCCAAACTAACCAACACTAAACTAACCTAAACTAGTGTAGACCCTGACCCTGTGAAGGCTAAGTAGTCAAATCTAACCTAACCTAAACTAACCCAAACTAAACTAACCTAAACTAAACAAACCTAAACTAACCTAACCTACACTCAACTAAACTAACCTAAACTAACCCAAACTAAACTAACCTAAACTAATCTAACCTCAACTAACCTAACCTAACCTAACCTACACTACACTAAACTAGCGTAGACCCTGACCCTGTGAAGGCTAAGTAGTCAAATCTAGGAAGGAAAGATAGACAGAAGAGACATAGACAAAGCAGAGACAGAGCAGAGAATCATACAATTATTTGTTTTTAACTACTGTATATAATGTAGTAAAGAGTGAGAGAGAGAAGAGAGTGAGAGTCAAGGGGAGAGAGAGTCAAGGGGAGAGAGAGTCAAGGGGAGAGAGTCAAGGAGAGAGAGAGTCAAGGGGAGAGAGAGTCAATGGGAGAGAGTCAAGGAGAGAGAGTCAAGGAGAGAGAGAGTCAAGGAGAGAGAGAGTCAAGGGGAGAGAGAGTCAATGGGAGAGAGTCAAGGAGAGAGAGTCAAGGAGAGAGAGAGTCAAGGAGAGAGAGAATCAAGGGAGAGAGAGTCAAGGGGAGAGAGAGTCAAGGAGAGAGAGAGTCAAGGAGAGAGAGAATCAAGGGAGAGAGAGTCAAGGGGAGAGAGAGTCAATGGGAGAGATTCAATGAAAGAGAGTCAAGGAGAGAGAGAGTCAATAGGAGAGAGTCAAGGAGAGAGAGAGTCAAGGAGAGAGAGAATCAAGGGAGAGAGAGTCAAAAGGAGAGAGACTTTTAAAGGTAACAGTAGCCTATAGAAGTGAGGGTGTATTCTTGCCTTCACAAGCCGGGCTTGTAGTCATGTCTCCTTTCTCTTCCATCTCTCTGAGTCTGTAATTGGCAGAGACAGACAGACAGACAGCAAATGCTTACAGGCACACGCCCTTACTGTCTGAAACACCCCTGTTATGACCTCAGCAGTGACGTCATAATGGAGTTAGACCAGAGAGCCAATGAGAGCAGCAACACTCTGAGCTCACTGTGATGTCATAATGGAGGTAGACCAGAGAGCCAATGAGAGCAGCAACACTCTGAGCTCAGTGTGATGTCATAATGCAGGCAGGTGAGAGTAGAACTCTAACGTTGTACTAATATGATCCTTACCTGAGACTCTGACCATGCCAGAAACTGCGGCTATATGACGTTCACTATCCAAGATAAATACATTGATTTATCACAGATAAACAGATAGAATTGACTGATTAATTTATCTCTACGGGCACAAAACTCTGAAAGGTGATGTCATAACAATCTATTGATCAAATATTTCAAAGGAGAATCGATCAAATAATTATTGATGTTCCATGTTGCACAGTTACTTACCTAGACTGTAACATTGTCCCCAGGCCATTGTCCATAGCACATCAACTCAGCAAAAAAAGAAACGTCCCTTTTTCAGGACCCAGTCTTTCAAAGATAATTCGTAAAAATCTAAACCTGAGAAATTCCACCTCCTGTTTTTTTTTTCCTGGAGGTGGCAGATTTCCAACCAAGGTCTCATTGAAATTACAGAGAGATAAGGATGAGTTTTCACTTCCTACGCCTTCCACTAGATGTCAGCAGTCAATAGAACTGTGACTGATGACTCTAATGTGAAGGGGGGTCGATTGACACAGGAAATAGTCACCACAGCCATGAGTGGACCATGCTTTCACCAGGCGTGTTCACAGATGAAGGACCTGCGTTCCACCGCTCATCTGAAGTAATTCTAATTCTCCGGTTGGAACGTTATTCAAGATATATGTAAACAACATTCTAAAGATTGATTCAGTACATCGTTTGACATGTTTCTACTGACTGTTACGGAACTTTTTGACATTTCGTCACGTTATAGTGGACGCGCTTTGTGACTTTGGAATTGTTTACCAAACCCGCTAACCAAAGTAGCTAATTGGACATAAATAACAGACATTTTCGAACAAATCAAGCATTTATTGTGGACCTGGGATTTCTAGGACTGCATTCTGATGAAGTACATCAAAGGTAAGGAAACATTTATCATGTATTTTCTGGTTTCTGTTGACTCCAACATGGAGGCTAATTTGGCTACTGTTCTGAGTGCCGTCTCAGATTATTGCATGGGTTGCTTTTTCCGGAAACTTTTTTTGAAATCTGACACAGCGGTTGCATTAAGGAGAGGTATATCTATAATTCCATGTGTATAACTTGTATTATCATCATATCATATCATATCATATCATCTACATTTATGATGAGTATTT
The DNA here is from genome assembly GCF_045791955.1 of Oncorhynchus clarkii lewisi. Lineage (NCBI taxonomy): Eukaryota > Metazoa > Chordata > Actinopteri > Salmoniformes > Salmonidae > Oncorhynchus > Oncorhynchus clarkii. Next base: position 1,330,721 of record NC_092166.1, read on the forward strand.
TTGTTGAAATGATGTGGTTATGCAAAATCACTTGATGTTTTTTGAACTAGTGAATCTAACGCGCCAATGTAAACTCTGATTTTTTTATATAAATATGAACTTTATCAAACAAAACATGCATGTATTGTGTAACATGAAGTCCTATGAGTGTCATCTGATGAAGATAATTCAAGGTTAGTGATTAATTTTATCTTTATTTATGCTTTTTGTGAATGCTATATTTTGCTGGAAAATGGCTGTGCTTATTGTGGTTTGGTGGAGACCTAACATAATCGTTTGTAGTGCTTTTGCTGAAAAGCCCATTTGAAATCGGACACTTTGGAGAATAGCTTTCAAATTATGTTTTAGGAATTGTAATTATGAGATTTCTGTGGTTTGAATTTGGTGCCCTCTATTTTCACTGGTAGTTGTCATATCGATCCTGATATCGGGATTGCAGCCTTAACAGGTTAAGAAACTAACAGCTTACAGACGGTAGGAAATTAAGGTCACAGTTATGAAAACTTAGGACACTAAAGAGGGCTTTCTACTGACTGAAAAACACCAAAAGAAAGATGCCCAGGGTCCCTGCTCATCTGCGTGAACGTGCCTTAGGCATGCTGCAAGGAGGCATGAGGACTGCAGATGTGGCCAGGGCAATAAATTGCAATGTCCTTACTGTGAGATGACTAAGACAGCCCTACGGAGAGACAGGACAGACAGCTGATCGTCCTCGCAGTGGCAGACCACATGTAACAACACCTGCACAGGATCGGTACATCCGAGCATCACACCTGCGGGACAGGTACAGGCTGGCAACAACTGCCAGAGTTACACCAGGAACGTACAATCCCTCCATCAGTGCTCAGACTGTCTGCAATAGGCTGAGAGAGGCTGGACTGAGGGCTTGTAGGCCTGTTGTAAGGCAGGTCCTCACCAGACATCACCGGCAACAACGTCACCTATAGGCACAAACCCACCGTCGCTTGACCAGACAGGACTAGCAAAAAGTGCTCTTCACTGATGAGTCACGGTTTTGTCTCACCAGGGGTGATGGTTGGATTCGTGTTACTCGTTGAAGGAATGAGCGTTACACCGAGGCCTGTACTCTGGAGCGGGATCGATTTGGAGTTGGAGGGTCCATCATGGTCTGGGGCGATGTGTCACAGCATCATCGGACTGAGCTTGTTGTCATTGCAGGCAATCTCAACGCTGTGCGTTACAGGGAAGACCTCCCCCTCCCTTATGTGGTACCCTTCCTGCAGACTCATCCTGACATGACCCTCCAGCATGACAATGCCACCAGCCATACTGTTCGTTCTGTGTGTAATTTCCTTTACATACCTAAATCCTTGATTTGGACAAAATGACCTGAATGGACAATTACTACTAAGAAAACACTTCTAACAAACCAAAATCTGTAGAAAAAAACACAGCTGAACCTGGAAACACCATCTAACACAAAACTGAGTGAGTTTCAGTCTGAAGCCAAAAAAGTAAAAGACAATAATCTCTCGAGGGAATTTTGTTATATAAAGCTTAATAAATAACTACAAAAATGCTATGACAGAACCGACTTCATTTAGCACTGAAGTGTGAAGTGATACAGTACTCCATGGATATTAAAAATAACACTGCACAGAATAAGTACAAAAAAAACCTCCTCATGGACCATCCAGAGACACTATTTGCTGACTGCTACAAAGAGGGGACCATAAGCAACTTAATTTTCCACACAGACCATCCCCTGGTATGGCACAGTGCTATAAGAGTAAGTTACCCTTAAATCAAGAGAGAGGGTATTGGCACAGGGTGAAAACTCAGAATATTAGACATTGAGGAAATTGAAACAACCTCTGTCAACGTGTACAAGTCTGGGACAGTAATGGTGCAGGGCTTCCTCACGCAGTTCCAACAGGACTTTTACGGGATCGAAGAGCGAGCACAGCAGGAAAAGCTCTCTCTCTCTCTCTGTGACGACTCCCCCATCCTGAGTGAGTCTGATCACACCTCTTCAAACTGTCCTGCAGACAAGGATAGTCACCCCCCAGCACTGAACACACCCAGGTACCACAACTGCACTGCTCCTCCATCATTGAGAAGGATACATTCACAGAGCTGGAGAGAGACATGGTGGAGCTCAGAGAGCTGGAGAGAGACATAGTGGAGCTCACAGAGCTGGAGAGAGGCATAGTGGAGCTCAGAGAGAGACATGGTGGAGCTCAGAGAGCTGGAGAGCGACATGGTGGAGCTCAGAGAGCTGGAGAGCGACATGGTGGAGCTCAGAGAGCTGGAGAGATGATGGAGCTCAGAGAGCTGGAGAGAGACATGGTGGAGCTCAGAGAGAGACATGGTGGAGCTGGAGAGCGACATGGTGGAGCTCAGAGAGAGACATGGTGGAGCTGGAGAGCGACATGGTGGAGCTCAGAGAGCTGGAGAGATGATGGAGCTCAGAGAGCTGGAGAGAGACATGGTGGAGCTCAGAGAGAGACATGGTGGAGCTGGAGAGCGACATGGTGGAGCTCAGAGAGCTGGAGAGAGACATGATGGAGCTCAGAGAGCTGGAGAGAGACATGGTGGAGCTCAGAGAGCTGGAGAGAGACATGGTGGAGCTCAGAGAGAGACATGGTGGAGCTCAGAGAGCTGGAGAGAGACATGGTGGAGCTCAGAGAGCTGGAGAGAGACATGGTGGAGCTCAGAGAGCTGGAGAGAGACATGGTGGAGCTCAGGGAGCTGGAGAGCGACATGGTGGAGCTCAGAGAGGTGGAGAGATGATGGAGCTCAGAGAGCTGGAGAGAGACATGATGGAGCTCAGAGAGCTGGAGAGAGACATGGTGGAGCTCAGAGAGCTGGAGAGAGACATGGTGGAGCTCAGAGAGCTGGAGAGAGACATGGTGGAGATCAGAGAGCTGGTCCACACAATCCAGACAGAACAAACTCACAAAACAGACCAGCACAATAACACCGCACCAACAAGACCAGAAGGGTTGAAGGTGGAGATGGACTGCTGTCTGAGAGCTGACTGCTCTAAGGACTGATGTTAGCGAACTTAAATCAAATCAAATTGTATTTGTCCCATAAGCCAAATACAACAATCTTACAGTGAAATGCTTAACCTGCTCAACTACAGCCCCGTCGATGAGATTTGAATGGGGGCGTGCTCGGTCCTCCTTTTCCTGTAATCCACAATCATCTGCTTTGTCTTGATCACGTTGAGGGAGAGGTTGTTCTCTTTGCACCACACGGTCAAGTCTCTGACCTCCTCCCTATAGGCTGTCTCATCGTTGTCGGTGATCAGGCCTACCAGTGTTGTGTCATCTGCAAACTTAATGATGGTGTTGGAGTCATGCCTGGCTGTGCAGTCATGATTGAACAGGGAATACAGGAGGGGACTGAGCATTCACCCCTGAGGGGCCCCCATGTTGAGGATCAGCGTGGCGGATGTGTTGTTACCTGGGGGGAAGCCCGTCAGGATGTCCAGGATCCAGTTGCAGAGGGAGGTGTTTAGTCCCAGGTTCCTTAGCTTAGTGATGAGATTTGAGGGCACTATGGTGTTGAACGCTGAGCTGTAGTCAATGAATAGCATTCTCACATAGGTGTTCCTTTTGTCCATGTGTGAAAGGGCAGTGTGGAGTGCAATAGAGATTGCATCATCTGTGGATCTGTTGGGGCGGTATGCAAATTGGAGTGTGTCTAGTGTTTCTGGGATAATGGTGTTGATGTGAGCCATGACCAGCCTTTCAAAGCACTTCATGGCTACAGACATGAGTGATAAGTAGTCATTTAGGCAGGTTACCTTAGTGTTCTTGGGAACAGGAACTATGGTGGTCTGCTTGAAACATGTTGGTATTACAGACTCAGACAGGGAGATGTTGAAAATGTCAGTGAAGACACTTGCTAGTTGGTCAGTACATTCTTTGTGTACACGTCCTGGTAATCCATCTGGCCCTGCGGCCTTGTGAATGTTGACCTGTTTAAAGGTCTTACTCACATCAGCTGCGGATAGCTTGATCACACAGTCATCCGGAACAGCTGATACTCTCATGTATGTTTCAGTGTTATTTGCCTCGAAGCGAGCATAGAAGTTGTTTAGCTCGTCTGGTATCCTCGTGTCACTGGGCAGCTCTCGGCTGTGCTTCCCTTTGTAGTCTGTAAAAGTTTGCAAGCCCTGCCACATCCGACGAGCATCGGAGCCAGTGTCGTACGATTCGATCTTAGTCTTGTATTGATGCTTTGCCTGTTTTATGGTTCGTTGGAGTGCATAGCGGGATTGAAAGCGGCAGCTCTACCCTTTAGCTCAGTGTGAATGTTTCCTGTAATCCATGGCTTCTGGTTGGGGTATGTACGTACAGTCACTGTTGGGACGACATCATTGATGCACTTATTGATGAAGCCAGTGACTGATGTGGTGTACTCCTCAATGCGGAGTAATCCCAGAACATATTCCAGTCTGTGATAGCAAAACAGTCCTGTAGTTTAGCATCTGCTTCATCTGACCACTTTTTTATAGACCGTGTCACTGGTGCTTCCTGCATTAATTTCTGCTTGTAAGCAGGAATCAGGAGGATATGGAGGGCGGGTGTCAGATTTGCCAAATGAAGGGTGAGGGAGAGCTTTGTACACATCTCTGTGTGTAGAGTAAAGGTGGTCTAGAGTTTTTTTTCCCTCTGGTTGCAAATTTTAAATACTGGTAGAAATGAGATAAAACTGATTTAAGTTTCCCTCCATTAAAGTCCACGGCCACTAGGAGCGCCGCCTCTGGATGAGCGTTTTCCTGTTTGCTTATGGTGGAATACATCTCATTGAGTGTGGTCTTAGTGCCAGCATCGGTCTGTGGTGGTATGTAGACAGCTACGAAAAATATAGATGAAAACTCTCTAGGTAGATAGTGTGGTCTACAGCTTATCATGAGATACTCTACCTCAGGCGAGCAAAACCTTGAGACTTCCTTAGATATCGTGCACCAGCTGTTGTTCCCAAATATGCACAGGCCCCCGCCCCGTGTCTTTACCAGAGGCTGCTGTTCTGTCCTGCCGATAGAGTGTATAACCAGCCAGCTGTATGTTATTAATGTCGTCGTTCAGCCACGACTCGGTGAAACATAAGACATTACAGTTTTTAATGTCCCGTTGGTAGGATATATGTGCTTTCAGTTTGTCCAATTTATTTTCCAGCGATTGAATGTTAGCTAGCAAGACGGAAGGCAAAGGCAGATTAGCCATTCGTTGTCTGATCCTTACAAGGCACCCTGATCTCTTTCCGCAAAATCTCAGTTTCTTTCTGCTGCAAATGACGGGATGAGGGCGTCTGGAGTGTATCCTTCCTGTCCGACTAATGAAAGAAAATTCTTCGTCCAATTCGAGGTGAGTAATCGCTGTTCTGATGTCCAGAAGCACTTTTCGGTCATAAGAGACAGTAGCAGCAACACTATGTACAAAACAAGTTACAAACAACATGAAAAAACAAACAAAATAGTATGCTTGGTTCAGAGCCAATAAGACGGCAGCCTTCCCCTCAGGCGCCAAGAACGAATGCTCATACATTAGACTAAATAATCTGTCCACTCATCCATTTTTTACAAATTTTTTACAGCAGTCATCCTCTCTGGCTCCATCATCCAATCAAATGAATGATGGTACTGAAGGACGAGGTGACAAAGCTGACAGAGTGAAGAGCAGCCAGCAGAACAGCCCACCACATGCCCGGACCACAACCTCAACACCGCAATGGGACAGACAACACAGGACCCACCAACCCAACAGCCCCCCTGTCAGCTCCCCCGATAGCCCTGCTGACAACCACAAAAGCCAGAGATTGTGCTCCTCATTGACTCAAATGGGAAATACATTTCACGAGGATAAACTTTTTCCGAAACACAAAGTGGCTAAACTATATTGATCAACAATATACAACAATCACTTCCTTGAGGTGTGACGACCCTCCCACTCTGTCTGGGCTCGGGTGTGTCCCAGGATAAATGCACCTCTTCCCCATTCATTGGGGAGACTCTCCATGCAGACAGACAGATTTTGGTTGTGGCATTTTTGTGTCAACAGAGCAACGGACACACTCCCAGACCAGCGAGACACCCTCCCAGACCAGCGAGACACCCTCCCAGACCAACAAGACACCCTCCCAGACCAGCGAGACACCCTCCCAGACCAGCGAGACACCCTCCCAGACCAGCGAGACACCCTCCCAGACCAGCGAGACACCCTCCCAGACCAACGAGACACCCTCCCAAACCAGCGAGACACCCTCCCAGACCAGCGAGACACCCTCCCAGACCAACGAGACACCCTCCCAGACCAGCGAGACACCCTCCCAGACCAACGAGACACCCTCCCAGAACAGCGAGACAACCTCCGGAAGGACCTGCACCGAGAGAACCCACGCCAAGAGGACCTATACCCAGACCAAAGCATCACCAGCCACACCCCAACCAGCTAAGGCCACCCCGAGCAAACCCTGGCCACACCCTATATAGGCCCCCCCATATCATACCTATGCCCACCCCATGCCCCCCGCCCCTGCGGCAAGGACCTCAACATGACAGCAGGACATATGCCCAGGCTGTGAGAATAGCAATAGGCCCAAGCCCCATCCTGCAACAGGCCCAACCCCCACTATTACACCCCCCCCCCCAAGCCCCATCCTGCAACAGGCCCAACCCCCACTATTACACAACCAAATCATTAGAAAACAAAAAGATAATTACTTGACACATTGGAAAGAATTAACAAAAAAACTGAGAAAACTAGAATGATATTTGGCCCTAAACAGAGAGTACACAGTGGCAGAATACCTGACCACTGTGACTGACTCAAAATTAAGGAAAGCTTTGACTATGTACAGACTCAGTGAGCATAGCCTTGCTATTGAGAAAGGCCGCAGTAGGCAGACCTGGCTCTCAAGAGAAGACAGGCTATGTGCACACTGCCCACAAAATGAGGTGGAAACTGAGCTGCACTTTCTGACCTCCTGCCAAATGTATGACCATATTAGAGATACATATTTACCTCAGATTACACAGATCCACAAAGAATTAGAAAACAAATCCAATTTTGATCATTTCCCGTATCTACTGGGTGAAATACCACCGTGTGCATCACAGCAGCAAGATGTGTGACCTGTTGCCACAAGAAAAGGCCAACCAGTGAAGAACAAACACCATTGTAAATACAACCTATATTTATGTTGATTAATTTTCCCTTTTATACTTGGGTGGTTGTTTAACTTTGCACGTCGTTACAACACCGTATAAAGACATAATATGACATTTGAAATGTCTTTATTCTTTTGGAACTTCTGTGAGTGTAATGTTTACTGTTTATTTCACTTTTGTTTATTATCTACTTCACTTGCTTTGGCAATGTTAACATATGTTTCCTATGCCAATAAATCCCTTTATAAATTGAATTTACCTCTGATAGTCATTCTGACCTTTACCCCAGCTCTTACAGCTCAGTGTGTGTGTGTGTGTGTGTGTGTGTGTGTGTGTGTGTGTGTGTGTGTGTGTGTTTGTGTGTTTTATAATGATAACCCCCCTGTAAAGTACAGGATAAGCTGCCAACTACACACATTATTTACATTACTGAGAGGACCTTGCCTTCAGACACACACACATCACAGGACGGGCTCGTGGTAATGGCTGGGGTGGAATTAGTGGAATGGTATCAAATGCACTCAGACGAACCATCAAACAGGCAAAGTGCCAATACAGGACTAAGATCGAGTCTTACAACAGCGGCTCTGATGCTCGTCGGATGTGGCAGGCTTGCAAACCATTACAGACTACAAAGGGAAGCACAGCTTCATTGAAACATGCATGAGAACACCAGCTGTTCCGGACGACTGTGTGATCACACTCTCCGCAGCCGATGTGAATAAGACCTTTAGACAGGTCAACATTCACAAGACTGTGGGGCCAGACAGATTACCAGGACATGTACTGCGAACATGCGCTGACCAACTAGCAAGTGTCTTCACTGACATTTTCAACCTCTCCCTGTCCGAGTCTGTAAAACCAACATGTTTCAAGCAGACCACCATAGTGCCTGTGCCCAAGAACACTAAGGTAACCTGCCTAAATGACTACTGACCCGTAGCACTCACGTCTGTAGCCATGAAGTGCTTTGAAAGGCTGGTAATGGCTCACATCAACACCATTATCCCAGAAACACTAGACGCACTCCAATTTGCATACCACCCAAACAGATCCACAGATGATACAGTCTCTATTGCACTCCACACTGCCCTTTCACACCTGGACAAAAGGAACACCTATGTGAGAATGCTGTGACTACAGCTCAGCGTTCAACACCATAGTACCCTCAAAGCTCATCACTAAGCTAAGGACCCTGGGACTAAACACCTCCCTCTGCAACTGGATCCTGGACTTCCTGATGGGCCACCCCCCAGGTGGTAAGGGTAGATAACAACACATCCGCCACGGTGATCCTCAACATGGAGGCCCCTCAGGGGTGCGTGCTCAGTCCCCTTCTGTACTCCCTGTTCAATCATGACTGCACGGCCAAGCACGACTCCAACACCATCATTAACCTCTCTAGGCTAGATGGGAAGTTACCGTCCCACCTGACCAACATCCAGTGAAGGGCGTCAAATTCAAACTACAGAATTGTAGATATTTAACATTCTTGAAAATACACATGCAATATGTCAAAATAAAGCTTAACTTCTTGTTAATCCAGCCGCGGTGTGAGACAGCCTATAGGGAGGAGGTCAGTGACCTCACCGTGAGGTGCTAGGCCAACAATCTCTCTCTCAACGTGATCAAGACAAAGGAGATGATCGTGGACTACAGGAAAAGGAGAACCAGAGTACGCCCTCTTTCTCATCGACAGGGCTGCAGTGGAGCAGGCTGAGAGCTTCAAGTTCCTTTGTGTCCACGTCACCAACAAACTAACATGGTCCAAACACCATGACAGTTGTGAAGAGGGCACGACAAAACCTTTTCCCCCTCAGGAGATTGAAAAGATTTGACATGGGCCCTCAGATCCTCAAAAGGTTCTACAGCTGCACCATTGAGAGCATCCTGACTAGTTGCATCACTGCCTGGTACGACAACTGCTCGGCTTCCGACCGCAAGGCACTACAGAGGGTAGTGCGAAGTGCCCAGTCCATCACTGGGGCCAAGCTTGCTGCCATCGAGCACCTCTATACTCTGGTACCGCACGGCAAGCGGTACCAGAGTGCCAAGTCTAGGTCCAAGAGGCTTCTAAACAGCTTCTACACCCCAAACCATAAGACTCCTGAACATCTCGTCAAATGGCTACCTAGTCAAATGGCTATTTTAATTTCCCCCCCACCCCTCCCCTCTCCACACCACTGCCACTCTCTGTTGTCATCTATGCATAGTCACTTTAATTAACTCTACCTACATGTAGATATTACCTGAACTAACCGGTGCCCCCACACATTGACTCTGTACCGGTACCCCCTGCATATAGTCTCCACATTGACTCTGTACCGGTACCGCCTGTATATAGCCTCCACATTGACTCTGTACCGGTACCCCCTGTATATAGCCTCCACATTGACTCTGTACCGGTACCCCCTGTATATAGCCTCCACATTGACTCTGTACCGGTACCCCCTGCATATAGTCTCCACATTGACTCTGTACCGGTACCCCCTGTATATAGCCTCCACATTGACTCTGTACCGGTACCCCCTGCATATAGTCTCCACATTGACTCTGTACCGGTACCCCCTGTATATAGCCTCCACATTGACTCTGTACCGTAATACCCTGTATATAGCCTCCACATTGACTCTGTACCGTAATACCCTGTATATAGCCTCCACATTGACTCTGTACCGGTACCCCCTGTATATAGCCTCCACATTGACTCTGTACCGTAATACCCTGTATATAGCCTCCACATTGACTCTGTACCGGTACCCCCTGTATATAGCCTCCACATTGACTCTGTACCGTAATACCCTGTATATAGCCTCCACATTGACTCTGTACCAGTACCCCCTGTATATGGCCTCCACATTGACTCTGTACCGGTACCCCATGTATATAGCCTCCGCATTGACTCTGTACCAGTACCCCCTGTATATAGCCTCCACATTGACTCTGTACCGTAATACCCTGTATATAGCCTCCACATTGACTCTGTACCGGTACCCCCTGTATATAGCCTCCAAATTGACTCTGTACCGTAACACCCTGTATATAGCCTCCACATTGACTCTGTACCGGTACCCCCTGTATATAGCCTCCACATTGACTCTGTACCGTAATACCCTGTATATAGCCTCCACATTGACTCTGTACCGGTACCCCCTGCATATAGTCTCCACATTGACTCTGTACCGGTACCCCCTGTATATAGCCTCCACATTGACTCTGTACCGGTACCCCCTGTATATAGCCTCCACATTGACTCTGTACCGGTACCCCCTGCATATAGTCTCCACATTGACTCTGTACTGGTACCCCCTGCATATAGCCTCCACATTGACTCTGTACCCCCCTGTATTTGTTATTTTACTGCTGCTCTTTAATTACTTGTTACTTTAATCTCTTGTTATTTATCTGTATTTTTTGGAACTGCACTGTTGGTTAGGGGCTCGTAAGTCTACAGGTCTACCTGTTGTATTCAGCATTTCACTGTAAGGTCTACTACACCTGTTGTATTATTTTATTTGAAATACATCAAACACATGGCCTAATGCAATTCCATTCGCTCCATTCCAGACCTTATTATGAGCTGTTATTCCCTCAGCAGTCTCCTGTGACACACACAGAGGAATTCAGAACAATCCAGTCCAAGAGAGATTAGGAAGCAGAGTAAATGAGAGAGGGAGAAAGACAAAGGATATTTAATAAGGAGACACATGACAAGAACACAAGAAGACAGTCAAGAAAGGTTCTCATTTATCTTGTAGTGACGAGAGAGAGAGAGAGAGAGAGAGAGAGAGAGAGAGAGAGAGAGAGATATGGGGGTAACAGCAGTTGTGGGTATGTGCCTGTTGTGGGTATGTGCCTCAGCCCTGGGGCAGAGTGGTGGTAGGATAGAGACTAGTGATAGTCGTGGTGGTAATATAGAGACTAGTGGTGGTAGTATAGAGACTGGTGGTAGTATAGAGACTAGTGGTGGTAGTATAGAGACTGGTGGTAGTATAGAGTCTAGTGGTGGTAGTGTAGAGACTGGTGGTAGTATAGAGACTAGTGGTGGTAGTATAGAGAATGGTGGTGGTAGTATAGAGACTAGTGGTGGTAGTATAGAGACTAGGGGTGGTAGTATAGAGACTAGGGGTGGTAGTATAGAGAATGGTTCACCTGGTAGAGCAGACCATTTAACTGGTGATACTAGTGGAACTAGTGATGACACTAGTAGCCCTGAGATTGTAATTGGTCAAACCGTTGATACTGGTAATGATGGAACTGGCGTCGGTGGTCCGACTGGTTCCGTGGGCCGTCTGCTGGTAATACCGATGGACGGAAGCCACTGGGTGGGGGTTAAGGCCATCGCCGAGGAGATGGGTCGCCGTGGACACCAGGTTACCGTGGTGATCCCCGAGGTGAGCATGCGTCTGGGCCCCAGCAGCAACTGCAGGACTGTGTCATATCCTGTCCCATACGGCCAGGAGACAGTGGACATGCTGATGGACAAGCATGCAGATAACCTGCGTGCTGCCACACTGCCCCTAGTGGAGCGGATGACTCAACGCATGGCTAATATCCAGAATGTCAGCTCCTTCATACTGACTACTGCTGAGAGTCTGCTGTTCAACACCACACTAATCACATCTCTGGAACAGCAGGTCAGTCAGGCCAGTGTGTGTGTGTGTGTGTGTGTGTGTGTGTGTGTGTGTGTGTGTGTGTGTGTGTGTGTGTGTGTGTGTGTGTGTGTGTGTGTGTGTGTGTGTGAGAGAGAGGTCATGTGAGCTTGTGTGTTCCTCCTCCTTACCTCCTTCTCTCTCTCTCTCTCCTTCCCTCCCTCTCTCCCCCTCTCTAATTCCCTCCCTCTCTCACTCTCTCCTTCCCTCCCTCTCTCCACCTCTCTCTCTCTCTCCCCCTCTCTCCTTCCCTCCCTCTCTCCCCCTCTCTCCTTCCTTCCTTCTCTCCCTCTCTATCTCCCCCTCTCCTTCCCTCTCTCCCTCTCCCTCTCCTTCCCTCTCTCCCTCTCATTCCCTCTCTCTCCCTCTCTCCTTCCCTCCTTCTCTCTCTCTCCCTCTCTCCATCCTTCCCTCTCTCTCCAGGGTTTTGATGCAGTGTTGACCGACCCGCTGGTCCCTACAGGCAGTCTGATAGCCAGGCGTCTGGGCGTTCCGTCTGTGTGTCTGCTCAGAGGGATACCCTGTGGTCTGGACCTGGCCTCAGCCGCCTGCCCTTCTCCTCCATCTTACGTTCCACGCTTCTTCACCAAATACACACATAGCATGAGCTTTCCACAAAGGGTGGGCAATGTACTGGTGAGGACACGCACACGACTGCATGCAAGACCTTACGCACACACACTGCACATGCATGCACACACACACACACACACCCTGGGCAGCAGGGTAGCCTAGTGGTTAGAGTGTTGGGCCAGTAACCGAAAGGTTGTAAATTCAAATCCCAGAGCTGACAAGGTTCAAATCTGTTGTTCTGCCGCAGAACAAGGCAGTTAACCCACTGTTAACTGGCCGTCAATAAAAATAAGAATTTGTTCTTAACTGACTTGCCAAGTTAAATAAAGGTAAACTTTTTTTTAAAACACACATGACACAACCAGTTGAAGTCGGAAGTTTACATACACTTAGGTTGGAGTCATTAAAACTCGTTTTTCAACCACTCCACAAATTTCTTGTTAACAAACTATAGTTTTGGTAAGTTGGTTAGGACATCTACTTTGTGCATGACACAGGTCATTTTTCCAACAATTGTTTACAGACAGATTATTTCACTTATAATTCACTGTATCACAATTCAAGTGGGTCAGAATTTCACATACACTAAGTTGACTGTGCCTTTAAACAACTTGGAAAATTCCAGAAAATGATGTCATGGCTTTAGAAGCTTCTGATAGGCTAATTGACATAATTTGAGTCAATTGGAGGTGTACATGTGTATGTATTTCAAGGCCTACCTTCAAACTCCGTGCCTCTTTGCTTGACATCATTGTAAAATCAAAAGAAATCAGCCATAAAAATGATAGACCTCCACAAGTCTGGTTCATCCTTGGGAGGAATTTCCAAACGCCTGAAGGTACCACATTCATTTGTACAAACAATAGTACGCAGGTATAAACACCATGGGACCACGCAGCCGTCATACCGCTCAGGAAGGAGATGCGTTCTGTCTCCTAGAGATGAACGTACTTTGGTGCGAAAAGTGCAAATTAATCCCAGAACAACAGCAAAGGACCTTGTGAAGATGCTAGAGGAAACCGGTACAAAAGTATCTATATCCACAGTAAAACGAGTCCTGTATCGACATAATCTGAAAGGCCGCTCAACAAGGAAGAAGACACTACTGCAAAACCGCCATAAAAAAGCCAGACTACGGTTTGCAACTGCACATGGGGACGAAGATCATACTTGTTGGAGAAATGTCCTCTGGTCTGGTGAAACAAAAATAGAACTGTTTGGCCATAATGACCACCGTTATGTTTGGAGGATAAAGGGGGAGGCTTGCAAGCCTAAGAGCACCATCCCAACCCTGAAGCACGGGGGTGGCAACATCATGTTGTGGGGGTGCTTTGCTGCAGGAGGGACTGGTGCACTTCACAAAATAGATGGCATCATGAGGCAGGAAAATGATGTGGATATATTGAAGCAACATCTCAAGACATCAGTCAGGAAGTTAAAGCTTGGTTGCAAATGGGTCTTCCAAATGGACAATGACCCCAAGCATGCTTACAAAGTTGTGGCAAAATGGCTCAAGGACAACAAAGTCAAGGTATTGGAGTGGCCATCACAAAGCCCTGACCTCAATCCTATAGAACATTTGTGGGCAGAACTGAAAAAGCATGTTAAGTTAAAGAATTTTAAGGCAATGCTACCAAATACTAATTGAGTGCATGTAAACTTCTGATCCACTGGAAATGTGATGAAAGAAATTAAAGCTGAAATAAATCATTCTTTTTTTTTTTTTTTTTTTGAATTTTACCCCTTTTTCTCCCCAATTTCGTGGTATCCAATTGTTGTAGTAGCTACTATCTTGTCTCATCGCTACAACTCCCGTACGGGCTCGGGAGAGACGAAGGTTGAAAGTCATGCGTCCTCCGATACACAACCCAACCAAGCCGCACTGCTTCTTAACACAGCGCACATCCAACCCGGAAGCCAGCCGCACCAATGCGCCGGAGGAAACACCGTGCACCTGGCCACCTTGGCTAGCGTACACTGCGCCCAGCCCGCCACAGGAGTCGCTGGTGAGCGATGAGACAAGGACACCCCTACCGACCAAGCCCTCCCTAACCCGGGCGACGCTAGGCCAATTGTGCGTCGCCCCACGGACCTCCCGGTCGCGGCCGGTTACGACAGAGCCTGGGCGCGATGAAATAAATCATTCTATGACATTTCACATTCTTAAAATAAAGTGGTGATCCTAACTGACCTAAGACAGGGAATTTTTACTAGGATTAAATGTCAGGACGTGAAAAACTGTGTCACGACTTCCGCCGAAGTCAGTTCCTCTCCTTGTTCGGGCGGCGTTCGGCAGTCGGCGTCGCCGGTCTTCTAGCCATCATCCATCCACTTTTCATTTTCCATTTGTTTTGTCTTGTCTTCCCACACACCTGGTTCCAATTCCCTCATTACATGTTGTGTATTTAACCCTCTGTTCCCCCCATGTCCTTGCCCGGAATTGTTTATTGTAAGTGCATATGCACGTTTAGCTGGTGTGCGACGGGTTTTGTGCCCATTTGATTGTTTGTTCTGATTCCGGTGGTTTTATGTGTTTTTGCTGGTAGTATAGAGACTGCTGGTAGTATAGAGACTGGTGGTAGTATAGAGACTGCTGGTAGTATAGAGACTGCTGGTAGTATAGAGACTGGTGGTAGTATAGAGACTGCTGGTAGTATAGAGACTGCTGGTAGTATAGAGACTGCTGGTAGTATAGAGACTGCTGGTAGTATAGAGACTGCTGGTAGTATAGAGACTGGTGGCTCTCCTGACCTCCCTGCCGTCAGTACACACCCCTTACAAACTGAGTTGAAATGTATTCGGTTAAGGTGTATGTAAACTACTGACTTCAACTGTACATGGACTTATTCACATTCACTCACTCATTCACACTCATTCATTTACACTCATTCATTCATTCATTCACACTCATTCATTCATTCATTCACACTCATTCACATTCACTCACTCATTCACACTCACTCATTCACACTCATTCATTCACACTCATTCATTCACACTCATTCATTCACACACACTCACTCATTCACATTCACTCACACTCATTTACATTCACTCACTCATTCACACTCAGTCACTCATTCACACTCACGCATTCACACTCACTCATTCACACTCACTCACTCACTCACTCACTCATTCACACTCACTCACTCATTCACACTCACTCACTCACTCACTCACTCACTCATTCACATTCACTCACTCATTCACACACACTCATTCACACTCACTCATTCACACTCATTTACACTCACTCATTCACACTCACACTCACTCACTCACTCACTCATTCACACTCACTCACTCATTCACACTCACTCACTCATTCACACTCATTCATTCACACTCATTTACTCACACTCATTTACACTCACTCATTCACACTCACTCATTCACACTCACTCATTCACACTCACTCATTCACACTCACTCACTCATTCACACTCACTCACTCACTCACTCACTCATTCACTCACATTCACTCACTCATTCACACACACTCATTCACACACACTCATTCACACTCACTCATTCACACTCATTTACACTCACTCACTCACTCACTCACTCACTCACTCACTCACTCATTCACATTCACTCACTCATTCACACACACTCATTCACACACACTCATTCACACTCACTCATTCACACTCATTTACACTCACTCATTCACACTCACTCACTCACTCACTCACTCATTCACATTCAGTCACTCATTCACACACACTCATTCACACACACTCATTCACACTCACTCATTCACACTCATTTACACTCACTCATTCACACTCACTCACTCATTCACACTCACTCACTCATTCACACTCACTCACTCATTAATACAAACCACAAACATGCCTTCTTCATCTGGTTCTATAGGTGAGTCTGGTGGAGCCGTTGCTATGCCGTCTGCTGTACTTGCGCTTTGACCAGCTGGCCAATCGCTTCCTGGGAGAGGATGTGGGTGTGGCCGAGGTACTGGCAGACACCGCCCTCTGGTTGCTAAGGTACAACTGCAGTTCCCCTACACACACATTCTGGTTGCTAAGGTACGACTGCAGTTCCCCTGCACACACATTCTGGTTGCTAAGGTACGACTGCAGTTCCCCTGCACACACATTCTGGTTGCTAAGGTACGACTGCAGTTCCCCTGCACGCTCTCCAACATGACATTTTGTTGTTAATCTAAGGTATGACTTTACACTGGAGTTTCCTCGCCCCCTCATGCCTAATATGGTGCTGGTGGGAGGGATCAACTGCCATGTCAGGAACCCTCTGCCACAGGTGAGTGAGTGTGCTTGTTGATTGGTCCAAAACACTGTGCTGACGAAGGGTTAAAATGCTCTTGCTGTCGGCTAATTGAATTTGCTATATTAACTCTGTGTGTGTGTGTGTGTGTCTGTGTGTGTGTGTGTGTGTGTGTGTGTGTGTGTGTAGGAGCTGGAGCAGTGGGTGTCAGGGGAACATGGCTTCATGGTGTTCTCTCTGGGCTCCATGGTGGCGTCTCTACCAGAAGACATCACTCACATCTTCCTACAGGCCTTCACCCTCATACCACAGAAGGTAAACACAGTCAGACCCTCACACTAAGATACCGTCAACTAACCTGTGTGTGTGTGTGTGTGTGTGTGTGTGTGTGTGTGTGTGTGTGTGTGTGTGTGTGTGTGTGTGTGTGTGTGTGTGTGTGTGTAGGTCCTGTGGCGGTACTCTGGGCCTGTTCCTGGCAACGTTCCAGACAACGTGAAGATGATGAAGTGGATCCCTCAGAATGATCTGCTGGGTACGTAGATCTAGAACAGACAGATGAGGAATTGGATGCCTCAGAATGATCTGCTGGGTACGTAGATCTAGAACAGACAGATGATGAAGTGGATCCCTCAGAATGATCTGTTGGGTACGTAGATCTAGAACAGACAGATGATGAAGTCGATCCCTCAGAATGATCTGTTGGGTACGTAGATCTAGAACAGACAGATGATGAAGTGGATCCCTCAGAATGATCTGCTGGGTACGTAGATCTAGAACAGACAGATGAGGAATTGGATGCCTCAGAATGATCTGCTGGGTACGTAGATCTAGAACAGACAGATGATGAAGTGGATCCCTCAGAATGATCTGTTGGGTACGTAGATCTAGAACAGACAGATGAGGAATTGGATGCCTCAGAATGATCTGCTGGGTACGTAGATCTAGAACAGACAGATGATGAAGTGGATCCCTCAGAATGATCTGCTGGGTACGTAGATCTAGAACAGACAGATGATGAAGTGGATCCCTCAGAATGATCTGCTGGGTACGTAGATCTAGAACAGACAGATGATGAAGTGGATCCCTCAGAATGATCTGCTGGGTACGTAGATCTAGAACAGACAGATGATGAAGTGGATCCCTCAGAATGATCTGCTGGGTACGTAGATCTAGAACAGACAGATGATGAAGTGGATCCCTCAGAATGATCTGCATCATATAAATACAACATATAAATGCAAAATGTGCCAGGATCTGTCTGTCCGTCTGTCCGTCTGTCCGTCTGTCCGTCTGTCTGATCTGTCTGTCCGTCTGTCCGTCTGTCCTGTCTGTCCGTCTTTCCGTCTGTCTGATCTGTCTGTCTGATCTGTCTTTCTGATCTGTGTGTGTTAGCTCACCATGGTGCACGGGCCTTCCTGACCCACAGCGGGACCCATGGTCTGTACGAGGGTGTGTGTCACGCCGTTCCCATGGTGATGCTGCCGTTGTTTGGCGACCAACCTGACAACGCTCAGCGATTGGCCAGTAAGGGAGTGGGCGTGGTCCTGGATATTAACCATATCACAGTGGAAACGCTGCTACAGGCGCTGGACGAGGTTGTCAACAACCCCAGGTGAGACGGTCAGAGGAGTGGGTGAGACGGTCAGAGGTCTATATTGTTGTTCAATGTATATACTGTATTCTAGTCATGGTCCATCCTATTTAACTACTGCTGTCCACACCTTTTCTATTCTGTCTATACACACCACTATATATTTATATTCCAGACTCTGACATTGTTCGTTCTGATATTTCTTAATTCCTTTCTTTTTATTTTGGGGATTTGTTGTACGTTGTTAGGTATTATTACTGCAGTGTTGGAACACAAGCGTTTTTCTGCACCTGCAATAACATCTGCATAATATGTGTGTGTATCAAACACTATAACTAAATGAGTTGGGGCCCTCTGGAGGTCGAGGCTCCTGGGGATTTTCCCCGGTTGGTAATCGGGCCATGGTGTGTCTTTCTACAGGTATAAGTCCAGTGTGCTGAAGCTCTCAGCCATTCACAAGGACCAACCAGTGGACCCCCTGGAGCTCTCTGCCTATTGGACAGAGTTTGTGATGCGCCACAAAGGGGCAGGCCACCTGAGAGCCGCCGCCCACGACCTCAACTGGTTCCAGTACCACAGCTTGGATGTGATTGGCCTGTTGATCGTCGCTGCGACGGCCGTTGTCATGATGACGTTAAAGTGCTTATCGCTGTGCGTGCGGAGGTTCACAACCAGGAAGATTAAGGAGGACTGACCTGTAGGGGCGAAGCCTAGAGGCAACAACAGATATCCACAGTTATTTTAAATTTCCTAAAATGTTGTGTATTCAAATTGTGTATATCAACTTTTCCTAATAAACACCTGGAGGACGGACAGCCGTCCCCCTTGTTCTGTCCCACCACCAGCACACCTGGGTCTCCTTCAGTAGAGAGGCAACTGAGTGAAATGGCAACATCTCCATCTGAGGATAAAGGAACCAACCAAGAGGGAATCAGAAGCAAAACAAAAAAGGACTGTACACTAATGAACTAATGAATACACCACAGATGTCTTCAGGACATAAAGATGGTGGTGTGTTTTTCTGTTTCAGTGTCGGGGAGAGTAATCCTAACCACGCCAATACAACTGTTCAGTGGATTAAAACCACGCAAACGTTTATTATGCATTCATTAGAATTACAGTCTGATCTGGTCCACTGTTGACGACAAATCTAATCCACTGTTATGTTCCACAGCTAAATAAAAACAAACAGAGAACTGTTCTCAAACAGAGAACTGATCAACAAACAAAACCAAACAGGTGCAGGTTTAGGAGGGGTTCTGAAAGACACTCGTGTCCACTGACAGTTGACTAGCAACAACAACTGGGACCTAAAAGACACCCACCTTGAGCGCCCTCTAAATGTACCCAGGAAGGCAAACAAAAGAAAAACACAAACTTAAAGACAGGATGTACACCAAATTAGGGAAATGTATTTATTTATTTAGGCAAGTCAGTTCAGAACAAATTCTTATTTACAATGACGGCCTACCAAAAGGCCTCCTGCGGGGACGGGGCCTGGGATTAAAGAATTAAAGACATAAATACAATATAAATATAGGACAAAACACACATCACAACAAGAGAGACACCACAACACTACATAAAGAGAGACACCACAACACTACATAAAGAGAGACACCACAACACTACATAAAGAGAGACACCACAACACTACATAAAGAGAGACACCACAACACTACATAAAGAGAGACACCACAACACTACATAAAGAGAGACCACAACACTACATAAAGAGAGACACCACAACACTACATAAAGAGAGACCTAAGACAACAACATACCAAGGCAGCAACACATGACAACACAGCATGGCAGCAGCACATGGTAGCAACACAACACGGTAGCAGCACAACATGGTAGCAGCACAACATGGTAGCAGCACAACATGGTAGCAGCACAACATGGTAGCAACACAACATGGTAGCAACACAACATGGTAGCAACACAACATGGTAGCAACACAACATGGTAGCAGAACAAAACAGGGTACAAAAATTATTGGGCAGACAACAGCACAAAGGGCAAGAAGGTAGAGACGACAATACATCACACAAAGCAGCCACAAAATACACAATTGTCAATCATGGACACTCTTACTGAGTCTTTGAATGAAGAGATTGAGGTAAAACTGTCCAGTTTGAGTGTTTGTTGCAGCTCGTTCCAGTCGCTAGCTGCAGAGAACTGAAAAGAGGAGCGACCCAGGGATGTGTGTGCTTTGGGGACCTTTAACAGAATGTGACTGGCAGAACGGGTGTTGTATGTGGAGGATGAGGGCTGCAGTAGATATCTCAGATAGGGGGGAATGAGGCCTAAGAGGGTTTAATAAATAAGCATCAACCAGTGGGTCTTGCGACGGGTATACAGAGATGACCAGTTTACAGAGGAGTATAGAGTGCAGTGATGTGTCCTATAAGGAGCATTGGTGGCAAATCTGATGGCCGAATGGTAAAGAACATCTCACCGCTCGAGGTTACCCTTACCTGCCAATCTATAAATGACGTCTACGTAATCTAGCATGGGTAGGATGGTCATCTGAATCAGGGTTAGTTTGGCATCTGGGGTGAAAGAGGAGCGATTACGATAGAGGAAACCAAGTCTAGATTTAACTTTAGCCTGCAGCTTTGATATGTGCTGAGAGAAGGACAGTGTACCGTCTAGCCATACTCCCAAGTACTTGTATGAGGTGACTACCTCAAGCTCTAAACCCTCAGAGGTAGTAATCACACCTGTGGGGAGAGGGGCATTCTTCTTACTAAACCACATGACCTTTGTTTTGGAGGTGTTCAGAACAAGGTTAAGGGCAGAGAAAGCTTGTTGGACACTAAGAAAGCTTTGTTGTAGAGTATTTAACACAAAATCCAGGGAGGAGACAGCTGAGAATAAGACTGTATCATCTGCATATACAGTGCCTTGCGAAAGTATTCGCCCCCCTTGAACTTTGCAACCTTTTGCCACATTTCAGGCTTCAAACATAAAGATATAAAACTGTATTTTTTTTGTGAAGAATCAACAACAAGTGGGACACAATCATGAAGTGGAACGACATTTATTGGATATTTCAAACTTTTTTAACAAATCAAAAACTGAAAAATTGGGCGTGCAAAATTATTCAGCCCCTTTACTTTCAGTGCAGCAAACTCTCTCCAGAAGTTCAGTGAGGATCTCTGAATGAACCAATGTTCACCAGGTGGATGGATTATCTTGACGAAGGAGAAATGAGCTTTTTGTGGAACTAAAATGGAATGGAACATTTCTGGAGCTTTTTATTTCACGTTTAAAACATGTGGGTAATCTCAGACATCATTCACGTTCAAAACATCTGGGTAATCTCAGACATCATTCACGTTCAAAACATCTGGGTAATCTCAGACATCATTCACGTTCAAAACATCTGGGTAATCTCAGACATCATCCACGTTCAAAACATCTGGGTAATCTCAGACTTCATCCACGTTCAAAACATCTGGGTAATCTCAGACATCATTCACGTTCAAAACATCTGGGTAATCTCAGACATCATTCACGTTCAAAACATCTGGGTAACCTCAGACATCATTCACGTTCAAAACATCTGGGTAATCTCAGACTTCATCCACGTTCAAAACATCTGGGTAATCTCAGACTTCATCCACGTTCAAAACATCTGGGTAATCTCAGACTTCATCCACCTCACCCTAATAATTTGGTCCCTCTCCCTGTCAGAATTTAGTCTACTGTTCTGACTTGGTGATGCGCATGTAGCCTATAGCTTGTTTTAGAGACATGTTATCATTCAATATTGTAAGAGCTTTAATTGTCTGCTTATATGCCCCCTGTATTGATCCTTCGCTGATTGAAATGTGGATAATAATATAAGATGAATATAGTGTCAATGTAAATGTACATTCTGCTAGTATCAGCTGATTGAGGGTCTTAAATTAAAGTGATAGAACCAACAAGGACTGTCATTCTACATTTGGGTTGGATAATTAATCAATAGTTGTAATTATGATCTGGAAAGGAGAGCCTTCTAGAGACAGAGTAATGTCCCTAAACATGTGAGGAGAGCCACTAGATTGTAATTTGAGCTAACCTTGCCCCAATCTTTTTCTGATCAAGGTTGGTCTGAAACTGTTGTAACATGTGTTGTCTCTTCCCTGTGAAAGTCAATGTACCCTGGACCTGAATTCAGGAGATGTCTAGAGACGTACAGAAAATCCCACGTCCCTGTCTGGAAGTTGGGGATCCCACGTCCCTGTCTGGAAGTTGGGGATCCCACGTCCCTGTCTGGAAGTTGGGGATCCCACGTCCCTGTCTGGAAGTTGGGGATCCTGCGTCCCTGTCTGGAAGTTGGGGATCCCACGTCCCTGTTTGGAAGTTGGGGATCCTGCGTCCCTGTTTGGAAGTTGGGGATCCCACGTCCCTGTCTGGAAGTTGGGGATCCCACGTCCCTGTCTGGAAGTTGGGGATCCCACGTCCCTGTCTGGAAGTTGGGGATCCTGCGTCCCTGTCTGGAAGTTGGGGATCCTGCGTCCCTGTTTGGAAGTTGGGGATCCTGCGTCCCTGTCTGGAAGTTGGGGATCCTGCGTCCCTGTCTGGAAGTTGGGGATCCCACGTCCCTGTTTGGAAGTTGGGGATCCTGCGTCCCTGTCTGGAAGTTGGGGATCCTGCGTCCCTGTCTGGAAGTTGGGGATCCTGCGTCCCTGTCTGGAAGTTGGGGATCCCACGTCCCTGTTTGGAAGTTGGGGATCCTGCGTCCCTGTCTGGAAGTTGGGGATCCTGCGTCCCTGTCTGGAAGTTGGGGATCCTGCGTCCCTGTCTGGAAGTTGGGGATCCTGCGTCCCTGTCTGGAAGTTGGGGATCCTGCGTCCCTGTCTGGAAGTTGGGGATCCCACGTCCCTGTTTGGAAGTTGGGGATCCTGCGTCCCTGTCTGGAAGTTGGGGATCCTGCGTCCCTGTCTGGAAGTTGGGGATCCTGCGTCCCTGTCTGGAAGTTGGGGATCCTGCGTCCCTGTCTGGAAGTTGGGGATCCTGCGTCCCTGTCTGGAAGTTGGGGATCCTGCGTCCCTGTCTGGAAGTTGGGGATCCTGCGTCCCTGTTTGGAAGTTGGGGATCCCACGTCCCTGTCTGGAAGTTGGGGATCCCACGTCCCTGTCTGGAAGTTGGGGATCCCACGTCCCTGTCTGGAAGTTGGGGATCCCACGTCCCTGTTTGGAAGTTGGGGATCCCACGTCCCTGTCTGGAAGTTGGGGATCCCACGTCCCTGTCTGGAAGTTGGGGATCCTGCGTCCCTGTCTGGAAGTTGGGGATCCCACGTCCCTGTCTGGAAGTTGGGGATCCCACGTCCCTGTCTGGAAGTTGGGGATCCTGCGTCCCTGTCTGGAAGTTGGGGATCCCACGTCCCTGTCTGGAAGTTGGGGATCCCACGTCCCTGTCTGGAAGTTGGGGATCCCACGTCCCTGTCTGGAAGTTGGGGATCCCACGTCCCTGTCTGGAAGTTGGGGATCCCACGTCCCTGTTTGGAAGTTGGGGATCCCACGTCCCTGTCTGGAAGTTGGGGATCCCACGTCCCTGTCTGGAAGTTGGGGATCCTGCGTCCCTGTCTGGAAGTTGGGGATCCCACGTCCCTGTCTGGAAGTTGGGGATCCCACGTCCCTGTCTGGAAGTTGGGGATCCTGCGTCCCTGTCTGGAAGTTGGGGATCCCACGTCCCTGTCTGGAAGTTGGGGATCCCGCGTCCCTGTCTGGAAGTTGGGGATCCTGAGTCCCTGTCTGGAAGTTGGGGATCCTGCGTCCCTGTCTGGAAGTTGGGGATCCCGCGTCCCTGTCTGGAAGTTGGGGATCCTGCGTCCCTGTCTGGAAGTTGGGGATCCCGCGTCCCTGTCTGGAAGTTGGGGATCCCGCGTCCCTGTCTGGAAGTTGGGGATCCTGAGTCCCTGTCTGGAAGTTGGGGATCCTGCGTCCCTGTCTGGAAGTTGGGGATCCTAAATTGCCAAATGGGCTGCAGCGTGCAGCATTTTTTCTTCGTTTGTCTAATATGATATATATTATGTAATTTAACACGTTGTGTGTGTGTATTTTTGATGAATTCCCGTGAATAGGACCTCTATTATAATTATAGTATTACCATACTACCCAGAATGAACGGGTGTCCGTTTTTTTCTGTGTGGATTTCCCTTAGGAGTATAGAATATGATGATATAGAAGCTAAAATCTAAATGCTTATATTAAAATGTAATGATTATTATCACACATGAAGTGATAAGAGGATGGAATGTGGACATTTTTTTGTTTGTGCTTTTCTAATAACCAATTTCTGTGTTAATGCAAGTGACTGATTGAACAAATCCTCCCTATCAGAGTCTGCAATTTGGCAGTACGCCCAGAACCTTGTTTAGAGATTATCTCAGTTTCAAGGTCTCAGCTCACATGTTATGAAACAGTATTGGTTGTCACATGAATGAAGGAAACATTAGTTATGAATGATGTATAAGCTAAATCATGCAAATACACGTTGGGCCCTCATACCACCCTCATGGAGTCTGTTTCTGACCGTTTGAGCAGACACATGCACATTTGTGGCCTGCTGGAGGTCATTTTGTAGGGCTCTGGCAGTGCTCCTCCTGCTCCTCCTTGCACAAAGGTGGAGTTAGCGGTCCTGCTGCTGGGTTGTTGCCCTCCTACGGCCTCCTCCACGTCTCCTGATGTACTGGCCTGTCTCCTGGTAGCGCTTCCATGCTCTGGACACTACGCGGACAGACACAGCAAACCTTCTTGCCACAGCTCGCATTGATGTGCCATCCTGGATGAGCTGCACTACCTGAGTCACTTGTGTGGGTTGTAGACTCTGTCTCATGTTACCACTAGAGTGAAAGCACCGCCAGCATTCAAAAGTGACCAAAACATCAGCCAGGAAGCATAGGAACTGAGAAGTGGTCTGTGGTCACCACCTGCAGAACCACTCCTTGTCTACTGTTGTCTATTCCATTTGCACAACAGCATGTGAAATGTATTGTCAATCAGTGTTGCTTCCTAAGTGGACAGTTTGGTGCGGCTGGCTTCCGGGTTGGATGCGCGCTGAGTTAAGAAGCCGTGCGGCTTGGTTGGGTTGTGTATCGGAGGACACATGACTTTCAACCTTCGTCTCTCCCGAGCCCGTACGGGAGTTGTAGCGATGAGACAAGATAGTAGCCACTAAACAATTGGATACCACGAAATTGGGGAGAAAAAGGGGTCAAATTCAACAACAAAAAAAGAAAGAGACAAGAAAGTAGTTAAGACGACTAGCTTGATTAAGTCTCCTCCATATATATCTCACTAGGTCAGGGTTTTTTAGTCTCCTCCATGTATATCTCACTAGGTCAGGATATTAAACCTCCTCCATATATATCTCACTAGGTCAGGATATTAAACCTCCTCCATGTATATCTCACTAGGTCAGGATATTAAACCTCCTCCATGTATATCTCACTAGGTCAGGGTTTTTTAGTCTCCTCCATGTATATCTCACTAGGTCAGGATATTAAACCTCCTCCATGTATATCTCACTAGGTCAGGGTTTTTTAGTCTCCAAATATCCACTATTTCTAATGTGTCCATAATATTAGTGATTTCCTTAAGGGCAGGGTGATGATAGTTTGTAGAGTAATTACCTTAAGGGCAGGGTGATGATAGTTTGTAGAGTGATTACCTTTAAGGGCACGGTGATGATAGTTTGTAGAGTGATTACCTTAAGGGCAGAGTGATGATAGTTTGTAGAGTGATGTCCTTAAGTGCCAGAGGGTGATAGTTTGTAGAGTGATTACCTTAAGGGCACGGTGATGATAGTTTGTAGAGTGATTCCCCTAAGGGTATGGTGATGATAGTTTGTAGAGTGATTACCTTAAGGGCAGGGTGATGATAGTTTGTAGAGTGATTACCTTAAGGGCACGGTGATGATAGTTTGTAGAGTGATTACCTTAAGGGCAGGCTGATGATAGTTTGTAGAGTGATTACCTTAAGGGCAGGGTGATGATAGTTTGTAGAGTGATTACCTTAAGGTCAGGGTGATGATAGTTTGTAGAGTGATTTCCTTAAGGGCAGGGTGATGATAGTTTGCAGAGTGATTACCTTTAAGGGCAGGGTGATGATAGTTTGTAGAGTGATTACCTTAAGGGCAGGGTGATGATAGTTTGTAGAGTGATTACCTTTAAGGGCACGGTGATGATAGTTTATAGAGTGATTTCCTTAAGGGCATGGTGATGATAGTTTGTAGAGGGATTACTTTAATAAGGGCACGGTGATGATAGTTTGTAGAGGGATTACCTTAAGGGCAGGGTGATGATAGTTTGTAGAGTGATTACCTTTAAGGGCACGGTGATGATAGTTTATAGAGTGATTTCCTTAAGGGCATGGTGATGATAGTTTGTAGAGGGATTACTTTAATAAGGGCACGGTGATGATAGTTTGTAGAGGGATTACCTTAAGGGCAGGGTGATGATAGTTTGTAGAGGGATTCCCTTAAGGGCAGGGTGATGATAGTTTGCAGAGTGATTACCTTTAAGGGCACGGTGATGATAGTTTGTAGAGTGATTCCCTTAAGGGCAGGGTGATGATAATTTGTAGAGGGATTACCTTTAAGGGCACGGTGATGATAGTTTATAGAGTGATTCCCTTAAGGGCAGGGTGATGATAGTTTGTAGAGTAATTACCTTAAGGGCAGGGTGATGATAGTTTGTAGAGTGATTCCCTTAAGGGCACGGTGATGATAGTTTGTAGAGTGATTACCTTAAGGGTACGGTGATGATAGTTTGTAGAGGGATTACCTTAAGGGCAGGGTGATGATGGTTTGTAGAGCGATTACCTTTAAGGTCCATTGAGGTACTTAACACTGTGTTACGGTCTCCATAATGATTTGATAATTTGTTGCCTGTAAGTTCAATAAATTGGCATAAATGTTTTCGAATAAGTATGTATCATCCTGATTTGGACCATATAGATTAATGAGCCAAATCTCTTTTTCGTCCACTTTCATATTAAAAAAATATCCACCTTCCTTGTGAATCTTTCCTGACTATTTGAACATTCAGATTGACATTTTTGTTAATAAATATCATCACACCTTTTGAGTTCTTTTGTCCAAGACAGAAAATTATTACCCCATTCGTCTAAGGACGTAGAGTGAGTTTCCTGTAAACAACTTTGTCTAAGGACGTAGAGTGAGTTTCCTGTAAACAGTATATGTTATATTCCTTTTACAACCGTTACAACTGGCTATGCTTATTTCACCCCTTACCATAACTAGATACTATTCTCAATCTAAATTGACCATAATTAGTGCTTGTAAAGTTCCTGCCATCAGAGGTATTATGGCGGTCAAAACTAGAGCTTTCAAATGTCTGATATTTAGAATTCAAGAAATATTTGTTTTATTCCGTTGCCTGTTTGCCTGTGAGCCAGTGCCACAGATGGTAGAAAATTGAGACAATATATTATGTGTGTAGCAAATCTGAGTAGGTTGATGTGTATGATATTGGATGTGATATAGTGAGAGTGTGTATGATGTCTGTATAAGAGTAAGACGATAATGTGTGATGTCCAAATAAATAATAACTCTGCCAATTTGCATGGTTGAGTGTCTATGTGTGTATTGCCTTAATATTCATAATTGTAATCCATGTCGTATCACCATCATAGTTGCAGCATAATTACCTTTAACATCATTGAAAAACACATCCCAGCATTTCCATAGCAATTGACGTTTCACATGATCATCAAAGAGACCTTGCATTACTCTGGAGACGGCTTCACTACAGTACAAATGTATTCCGTACAGTATGTTATTATTCCCCAATGCCCCTATTCTGATATCTTCCCCTTGCTTGTTGTAAACATTTATAAACTTGTAGACGAATACATAAAAAATATAGACAAACAAGAAACATGTTAAATTATAAAACAGTTCTCCACAATAGAGAGGGAGAGAAGAAAAAATAGTGCATATAGCCTTAATATTAAATTATACACACACACCTGATCTCGCTCTCTTCAGTCACTCTCTCTTTCTCTCTTCTATTTTTTCTTCTCTCCCTCTCTCTCTATTGTCGAGAACTGTTTTATAATTTAACATGTTTCTTGTTTGTGGCGCTATCTGCTTTGCTTAATATAAGGAATTTTAAATGATTTAACTTATACGTATACTTTTGATACCTAAGTACATTTAGAACCAATACTTTTATAATTTTTCTCAAGTAGTATTTTACTGGGTGACTTCCACTTTTACTTGAGTAACATTTTATTACAGTATCTATACTTTTACTACAGTATGACAATGACAAATATTATTTTCAATGGTGGGGGAGAGCCGAGATGGAGGCACGGTGGCTTCAACATAATGGTGGGGGAGACCCGAGATGGAGGCACGGTGGCTTCAACATAATGGTGGGGGAGAGCCGAGATGGAGGCACGGTGGCTTCAACATAATGGTGGGGGAGAGCCGAGATGTAGGCACGGTGGCTTCAACATAACGGTGGGTGAGAGCCAAGATGGAGGCACGGTGGCTTCAACATAATGGTGGGGGAGAGCCAAGATGGAGGCACCACGCCCCCTATCAGTCATCTAGTGTATACAGTGCCTTCAGAAAGTATTTACACCACTAGACTTTTTCCACACTTTGTGTTACAGTTTAAAATGCATTAAATTGAGATTGTCACACAATACGCCATAAAGTCAAAGTGGAATTATGTTTAGACATTTGTAAAAAATGAATTACAAACTGAAAAGCTGAAAAGTCGTGAGTCAATAATTATTCAATTTGTGCCAAGCTTAAATAAGTTTAGGAGTAAACATTTGCTTAATAAGTCACATACAGATCATTGGAAGGTCGACCAGTGAATTTCAAACGCAGATTCTACCAGACCAGGGAGGTTTTCCAATGCCTCACAAAGGGCACCTATTGGTAGAAATAAAAAAGCAGACAATGAATATCCCTTTGAGCACAGTGAAGTTATTACACTTTGGATGGTG
Organism: Oncorhynchus clarkii lewisi; assembly: GCF_045791955.1. NCBI lineage: Eukaryota > Metazoa > Chordata > Actinopteri > Salmoniformes > Salmonidae > Oncorhynchus > Oncorhynchus clarkii. The sequence continues at coordinate 1,359,920 of NC_092166.1, forward strand.
TGTTCACTGGTTCTAACATGTACTGACTCACAGATGTGTTCACTGGTTCTAACATGTACTGACTCACAGATGAATACTTATGTACATTAGATATATTTCATTTAATAAATTGGCCAAAATCGTCTAAAAACACATTTTCACTTTGTCATTATGGGAGTGTGGTGTAGTTGGGTTAGACATTTTGTTGTTGTATCCATTTTGAATTACGGCTATAACTAAATGTGGAATAAGTGTCAATGGCACCTTGATTGAAGGACAGGCTCGTGGTAACGTCTGGAGCAGAATAAGTGGAACGCTATCAAATACAAACACATGGTTTCTATGTGTTTGACACCGTTCCATTAGCGCCGTTCCAGCCATTATTGTGAGCCGTCCTCCACTCAGCAGCCGCCACGGGTCAAGGGTCATGAATACTTTCTCAAGGCACGGTATACAAAATCATTGGCTGGAATAAGGAGGACAGCAGCGTCCCTCCCTGCCCATCCTAGCTCTTCAAAGACCTACATTAACCCCACCTACTTTGAGGAAAAATGTACTTACGACTGATGTGGTTGTCTCACCTTGCTATCTTAAGATAGATGCACTAGCTAAGTGGGTCTGGATAAGTCTGCTAAACGACTCACTAATGTCGTGGCTCTTGAAAGATTATCAACCAACCGAGCCACTGCCTGTTCACCCCGCTATCATCCAGAAGGCGAGGTCAGTACAGGTGAATCAAAGCAGGGACCGAGAGACTGAAGAACAGCTTCTAACTCAAGGCCATCAGACTGTTAAACAGCCACCACTAACATTGAGTGGCTGCTGCCAACACACTGACTCAACTCCAGCCACTTTAATAATGGGAATTGATGTAAAATATATCACTAGCCACATTAAACAATGCCACTTTTATGTTTACATACCCCACATTATTCATCTCATATGTATATACTGTACTCTATACCATCTACTGTATCTTGCCTATGCCGTTCTGTACCATCACTCATTCATATATCTTCATGTACATATTCTTTATCCCTTTACAGTTGTGAAATTGTTAGGTTACGCGTTGGTTATTACGGCATTGTCGTAACTAGAAGCACAAGCATTTTGCATTAACATCTGCTAACCATGTGTATGTGACAAATAAAATTTGATTTAGATAAGTCTGCTAAACGACTCCCTGCTGTAGTGGCTCTGGATCAGTCTACTAAACGACTCCCTACTGTAGTGGCTCTGGATCAGTCTGCTAAACGACTCCCTGCTGTAGTGGCTCTGGATCAGTCTGCTAAACGACTCCCTACTGTAGTGGCTCTGGATCAGTCTACTAAACGACTCCCTACTGTAGTGGCTCTGGATCAGTCTGCTAAAAAAGTGGCTCTGGATCAGAGTCTACTAAAATGTAGAAATAATCAGCAACACAACATAGTAACAGAGACTCAGGCGTTCCTCTCTTGACTGCTTTTTATTGTGGTGGATGTTTGATGAGGCAGCGTCCAGCTCAGGATAAACAACACAACAGTCTGGTCCCTCCAGTAACCCTCTACTGGTCCTTCAGCTCCTTCAGTCTCCTGATGGCCGACTTCACTGTGACTGCAGACGTCGTGCTGGAACACAAAGGGGAACAATGATTCAGTACAGAGAGGAACAAGTTACACTGAACAAAAAAATTAAAGCAACATGTTAAGTGTTGGTCCCATGTTTCATGAGCAAAAAAATCAATCCTGACATTAACTTTACGCACAAAAAGCTCTCGTTTTGGGCACAAATGTGTTTCCATCCCTGTTAGTGAGCATGTCCAAGATAATCCATCCACCTGTCAGGTGTGGCATATCAAGAAACTGATTAAACAGCACCACCATTACACAGGTGCACCTTGTGCTGGGGACAATAAAAGGCCAATCTAAAATGTCCGGTTGTGTCACACAACACAATGCCACAGATTTCTCAAGTTTTGAGGGAGCGTACAATTGGCATGCTGACTACAAGAATGCCCACCAGAACTGTAGCCAGAGAATTGAATGTTAATTGCTTTACCGTAAGCCGACTCCATTGTTTTAGAGAATTTGGCAGTACGGGGTGGGGGGGGGCTGAGCAATGTGTGTGGGTAAATAAAGCCCAACATTCTGATAGGTCCGGCCGCTGGGGAGCCAGGTCCGGCCGCTGGGGAGCCAGACCCAGCCAATGCCCCCCAGGGCACACCCACGGCTGCACCCTTGCCCAGTCATGTGAAATCCATAGACTTAATGAATACATTTCAATTGACTAATTTCCTACATACTGTAACTCAGTAAAAAAAAGTTTAAATTGTTGCGTTATAGTATTGACCTTTTTGAGGAAGTGAACCCTGGAAAAAAAAAATACAAAAATCAGCATTTCTGACCATAGTATTCACGGGTGGAATGGTCCTTATGTCGGGGCACGAATCATTTTTTAAACATTTTTGATACATTTCCCCAAACGTCACATCCGGGCGCATTACCTGCATGGATAGCAACCATTCTATACACTTCCCGCCCGTCCTTGGACACTGTGCTATCTAACCTCCAAACGAGCTTCAATGCCATACAACACTCCTTCCATGGCCTCCCAACTGCTCTTAAACGCTAGTAAAACAAAATGCATGCTTTTCAACCGTTCGCTGCCTGCACCCGCACGCCTGACCAGCATCACCACCCTGGATGGTTCCGACCTTGAATATGTGGACATCTATAAGTACCTAGGTGTCTGGCTAGACTGTAAACTCTCCTTCCAGACTCATATCAAACATCTCCAATCGAAAATCAAATCAAGAGTCGGCTTTCTATTCCGCAACAAAGCCTCCTTCACTCACGCTGCCAAACTTACCCTAGTAAAACTGACTATCCTACCGATCCTCAACTTCGGCGATGTCATCTACAAAATTGCTTCCAACACTACTCAGCAAACTGGATGCAGTCTATCACAGTGCCATCCGTTTTGTCACTAAAGCACCTTATACCACTCACCACTGCAACCTGTATGCTCTAGTCGGCTGGCCCTCGCTACATATTCGTCGCCAGACCCACTGGCTCCAGGTCATCTACAAGTCCATGCTAGGTAAAGCTCCGCCTTATCTCAGTTCACTGGTCACGATGGCAACACCCACCCGTAGCACGCGCTCCAGCAGGTGTATCTCACTGATCATCCCTAAAGCCAACACCTCATTTGGCCGCCTTTCTTTCCAGTTCTCTGCTGCCTGTGACTGGAACGAATTGCAAAAATCGCTGAAGTTGGAGACTCATCTCCCTCACCAACTTCAAACATCAGCTATCTGAGCAGCTAACCGATCGCTGCAGCTGTACATAGTCCATCTGTAAATAGCCCACCCAATTTACCTACCTCATCCCCGTACTGTTTTTATTTATTTTTTGCTCTTTTGCACACCAATATCTCTACCTGTACATGACCATCTGATCATTTATCACTCGTGTTAATCTGCAAAATTGTAATTATTCGCCTACCTCCTTATGCCTTTTGCACACAATGTATATAGACTCTCCTTTTTTTCTACTGTGTTATTGACTTGTTAATTGTTTACTCCATGTGTAACTGTGTGTTGTCTGTTCACACTGCTTTGCTTTATCTTGGCCAGGTCGCAGTTGCAAATGAGAACTTACCTAGCCTACCTGGTTAAATAAAGGTGAAATAAAATGTTTGTTTTTTTAAGTAAGTAGCGTTCGCAGCAGGTGCCAGGATGTGTAGCACACGGATATGTGGTTTACCATCTAGTAGGTAGATACATATAAATAGGATTGACAGCCACCCAAGTTCCCCCCCCCACACGAGTCTAAGCCAGGGGGGGGGGGGGGGGTTCTACTAAACTATATGGAATTGTTTTAAGGTCATTTCGTCTGAATTTTAAGATCCCTTTAGTCTCTGAATGTTCTCGAGTGGCCCAGCCAGAGCCCGGGCTTGAACCCGATCTAACATCTCTGGAAAAACATTCAAATAGCTGTGCAGCAACGCTCCCCATCCACCCTAACAAGGCTTGAGAGGATCTGCAGAGAAGAACAGGAGAAACTCCCCAAATACAGGGGTGCCAAGCTTGTATAATAATGGGGGTCAAGGTAGTTTTGAATGATATGTTTGTCAATGTCAGTAGAGTAGGCTACCCTGTAATGTGTGGTATTAAAACCAAGTTCAACTAACGTCTACAGTCAGTGTAGTAGAATTGCATTTAGTGCGTTTGTGTCACATTTCTCCCCATAGAAAGAAATGGCATATAGCCTAGGCCTTCTCTAAAAGCACTTAACCATGCATTGAACGCCCAGTTAACTTTATTAGCCTAAATCATGGCTCACAAATTATTAGTAGCCTATTCTCATGCATAGAACAAGCCAGCCGACTTGCCTGTGTAAAACAAATAGTTTTGTAGTGGATTTCACAATTGTGCAGCGCCACAGCTAAATGACTGCAGTGGAAACACTGCTAGAACTCAAAACCATTGGCACATCTTTCCTAGGACAAAACACTGAACTGATATGACTGGATAGATGGCGGAGTCCTTCCTACAAAACTTTGAAGGAAAAATGCGCTTCCAAACTATTTCAACAGGGCCCATGACTCCATCTTCTCCCAACAGTCATGTTCCAGAGGTACTGAACAAAAAAACAAGACAATTTCAAAGACTTTACTGAGGTAGGTCATGGAAGGAAATCAGTCAATTGAAGTAAAATTGGGTCCTAATCTACGGATTTCACATGACTGGGCAATACAGATATACATCTGTTGGTCACGGAAACTCTAAGGGTGTGGATCAGAAAACCAGTCAGTATCTGGTGTGACCACCATTTGCCTCGTGCAACGAGACAGACATCTCCTTCTCATTGAGTAGATCAGGCTGTTGATTGTGGTCTGTGGAATGTTGTCCCACTCCTCTTCAATGGCTGTGCGAAGTCGCTGGATATTGGTGGGAACTGGAACACGCTGTCGTACACGTTGATCCAGAGCATCCCAAACATGCTTAACACGTGACATATCTGGTAAGTATGCGGATCGTGGAAGAACTGGGACATTTTCAGCTTCCAGGAATTGTGCCCAGATCCCTGCCACATGGGGCCGTGCATTATCATGATGAAACATGAGGTGATGGTGGCGGATTTTTTCTGACCTTCTCTAAGAAGAGACATGTGAAAACAGCATTAGACTGAGGATGAACAACTGAGGGTGCAGGATTTAGTTCCAGTCCTGCTGTAACACTGTTTCCAGATCGGTGCAGATGACGGACAGGAAGCCACTAAACTATACCATACAGCCTTCCGATTCCCCCCCAGAGCAGCAAGAGGAACCTCTCTACCGTCAAACCCAACACATTAACCCGAGAACTCCCACGAAGCCAATCTCCTTTCTGTCCTGGCACCTCAATGGTGTTATCAGCTTCCTCCTGAAGCTAGGAAAGCAGAGTTCCTGCCCATCTTCCAAAAAGCACACAAAACCCTACCTCTACAAACAGCATGGTAACCCCTCCACCCCCCAGAAAGCCTCTTGGAACAGTCAGGTGCTGCACGTGTTCGTTCACCTCTTACTATGACTGACGTGGATTCCACCTAGCCATCGGAAGATGAACAGGAAGTTGCTCTGGATAGGAGCATCTGCTAAATGACTAAAACTTAAATGTTACCGGCTAGTTCTAGAGGCTGGACAGCAAACAGATCTGAGGGAGAATCAACCAGGGGGTGAAGAACACCTACATACAGTCCAGACCCCGTCACCCACCCACCGCCCAGACCCCCGTCACCCACCCCACAGACCCCCGTCACCCACCCACCAGACCCCCGTCACCCACCCACCGTCCAGACCCCCTCACCCACCCAGCGCCCAGACCCCCGTCACCCAGACCCCCGTCACCCACCCACCGCCCACACACCCCCGTTACCCACCCACCCCCGTTACCCACACACCCCCATTACCCACACACCCCCATTACCCACACACCCCCATTGCCCACACACCCCCATTACCCACACACCGCCCACACACCCCCGTTACCCACACACCCCCGTCACCCACCGCCCACACACCCCCGTCACCCACCGCCCACACACCCCCGTCACCCACCGCCCACACACCCCCGTCACCCACCCCCGTCACCGTCCAGACCCCGTCACCCACACATTGCTACTTACTTGTATGTCCAGGCACCTCCAGCAACAGTCTTCATGCAGGACCCGCAGTGCCAGATACCAACAGCCCTCCTCTTCATCTTAGTCTGAAGATTAAAAACAATTAAGTGCTGTGATTAACTTCCGCATTGTTATAACACATCAGTAACAGTTCTGTGGGACCGCACATCGGTGTACCTGGCTGTATATGTTAGAGGTGTGGACCGTACCTTGCCACAGAAGGAGCAGGTGTACTTGGCGTGCTGGCTGATCTCAATCTTCTTCACCATCTTCCTGAGCGACGCGCCGTAACGCGTGCCATATTTACCCACAATCCCCACCTTCTTGGTGCGCTTAGCCTGAGGAAGACCATCATTAATAAACACAATTATTCATACACAACTCTCTCAAGTTAGCAAATCTCACTTTACTGTGATAGGAAATAGCCCTCCCAAAACGCAGCTAGATATCTAAACAGAGGCAATGCCACAACACAGCTAGATATCTAAACAGAGGCAATGCCACAACACAGCTAGATATCTAAACAGAGGCAATGTCAAACCACCGCTAGATATCTAAACAGAGGCAATGCCAAAACACAGCCAGATATCTAAACAGAGGCAATGCCAAAACACAGCTAGATATCTAAACAGAGGCAATGTCAAACCACCGCTAGATATCTAAACAGAGGCAATGCCACAACACAGCCAGATATCTAAACAGAGGCAATGCCAAACCACCGCTAGATATCTAAACAGAGGCAATGCCAAACCATTCAGCCAGATATCTAAACAGAGGCAATGCCAAACCATTCAGCCAGATATCTAAACAGAGGCAATGCCACAACACAGCTAGATATCTAAACAGAGGCAATGCCACAACACAGCTAGATATCTAAACAGAGGCAATGCCACAACACCACTAGATATCTAAACAGAGGCAATGCCAAACCACCGCTAGATATCTAAACAGAGGCAATGCCAAACCATTCAGCCAGATATCTAAACAGAGGCAATGCCACAACACAGCTAGATATCTAAACAGAGGCAATGTCAAACCACCGCTAGATATCTAAACAGAGGCAATGCCAAACCATTCAGCCAGATATCTAAACAGAGGCAATGCCACAACACAGCTAGATATCTAAACAGAGGCAATGCCAAACCATTCAGCCAGATATCTAAACAGAGGCAATGCCACAACACAGCTAGATATCTAAACAGAGGCAATGCCACAACACCACTAGATATCTAAACAGAGGCAATGCCAAACCACAGCTAGATATCTAAACAGAGGCAATGCCAAACCATTCAGCCAATTTGACTAGCCAAGGACAGTCTCTTCCTAAACAACATTACAGAAGCATAAAGTTAGCGATTAGCCAAGTTGTAAAAGCATGCAATCAACTAGCGCTCCCGTTGACTTCTCGGTTTAAAGGCAGAAGACTAAGACCTCTGACAACCCCACTCGGGAATATCGTTAGTCGCGGTTACCGGTATTTCTCCGAACATTAGCCACGCCGCCTCTAGCGAAAGCAGCGAGGACGGACTGGGAGTTTAGCCTTTCCAGATGAGCATGCTAAAAACAGCCTAGTTGCTTGCTTATAACGAGTTATTGACACGGACCATGATTTGGGTCTGGTGACTGCTGCAATATTACAAAAAACACACTCCCCGCTGTACCGAGTACACCCGGTTTCAGCCAGAAACCTGACACCAAGCCGAAAGCCATGCACGTACTGGGCGGCCATTGCTACGACTTTCAAGTATGCGAACACAAAAAAATGTATATATATTTTGGCATTTTGTTCACAATAATATCTGTAATAATTTGTGGATCTAATTGCGAATTATATATACAGACCACCAGATCAATTATTCGCATTGGATTAGATAGATTGGTGTGGATTAAGACGGGAACATTTTGGGCTCACCATTGTTGCTGAGGAGACGTCGGTCCAAAGAGGAAGAGCTGAGGTCGCAGGCGCACTTTACCCCTGTGGAACGTGTTGCATTGTGGGATGTCGGCGCTGTCCTGGGCCTTTTGAGCCCCAGTTGAGAGGGAAAAGTAGTTACAAATTAAAGGTTTTAAATATTTTAAAATTTAGTTTTGGGTCTGTCTACAAGTGATACATCACTAGAGGAATATAGATCTAGTAAATGTTTTTTGTTTTCCTATAATTAGATAAAAACAGCCAGAGAGTTTCTTGAACCAAATGCAAATAAATTAATAAAATAACCAAACTGTCCATGTACATTATAGCCATAATACACAGGATTCTAATGTTAATAATGTCATAAAAGCTATATGCATGTATACACAGTTGAAGTCAGAAGTTTACATACACCTTAACCAAATACATTTAAACTCAGTGTTTCACAATTCCCGACATTTAATCCTAGTAAAAATTCCCTGTTTTAGGTCAGTTAGGATCACCACTTTATTTTAAGAATGTGAAATGTCACAATAATAGTAGAGATAATTATTTATTTAAGCTTTTATTTCTTTCATCACATTCCCAGTGGGTCAGAAGTTAACATACTCAATTAGTATTTGGTAGCATTGCCTTTAAATTGTTTAACATGGGTCACACATTTTAGGTAGCCTTCCACAAGCTTCCCTCTATAAGTCTTCCAATACCTTGACTTTGTTGGCCTTAAGAAATTTTCCACAACTTTGGAAGTATGCTTGGGGTCATTGTCCATTTGGAAGACCCATTTGCAACCAAGCTTTAACTTCCTGATTGATGTCTTGAGATGTTGCTTCAATATATCCACAATTTTCCTACCTCATGATGCCATCGATTTAGTGAAGTGCACTAGTCCCTCCTGCAGCAAAGCACCCCCACAACATGATGCTGCCACCCCCGTGCTTCAGTGTTGGGATGGTGTTCTTCGGCTTGCAAGCCTCACTGCTTCTTGACACAACGCACATCCAACCCGGAAGCCAGCTGCACCAATCTGTCGGAGGAAACACCGTACACCTGGCGACCTGGTCAGCGTGCACTGCGCCCGACCCGCCACACGAGTCGCTAGTGCGCGATGAGACAAGGATATCCCTGCCGGCCAAACTTTCCCAAACCCGGACGACGCTGGGCAAATTGTGCGTCACCCCATGAACCTCCCGGTCTTGGCCGGCTGTGACGGAACCTGGGCTCGAACCCAGAATCTCTCACCTTAGACCACTGCGCCGTATCTATATCCAAGGCCCCCGGATATAGATACGTTTGTACCTGTTTCCTCCAACATCTTCACAAGGTCCTTTGCTGTTGTTCTGGGATTGATTTGCACTTTTCGCACCAAAGTACATTCATCTTTAGGAGACAGAACACATCTCCTTCCTGAGCGGTATGACGGCTGCGTGGTCCCATGGTGTTTATACTTGCGTGCTATTGTTTGCACCGATAAATGTGTACCTTCGGGCATTTGGAAATTGCTCCCAAAGACGAACCAGACTTGTGGAGGTCTACAATTATTCTTCTGAGGTCTTGGCTGATTTCTTTTGATTTTACCATAATGTCAAGCAAAGAGGCACTGAGTTCGAAGGTAGGCCTTGAAATACATCCACAGGTACACCTCCAATTGACTCAAATGATGTCAATTAGCCTATTAGAAGCTTCTAAAGCCATGACATCATTTTCTGGAATTTTCCAAGCTGTTTAAAGGCACAGTCAACTTAGTGTATGTAAACCTCTGACCTACTGGAATTGTGATACAGTGAATTATAAATCAAATAATCTGTCTGTAAACAATTGTTGGAAAAATGACTTGTGTCATGCACAAAGTAGATGTCCTAACCGACTTGATAAAAATATAGTTTGTTAACAAGAAATTTGTGGACAGTACCGTTCAGTGCTGTGGCTGGACAGGACAATGATAGAGGTTAAACTGTAGGCTCAGTGCTGTGGCTGGACAGGACAATGATAGAGGTTAAACTGGGCTCAGTGCTGTGGCTGGACAGGACAATGATATAGGTTAAACTGGGCTCAGTGCTGTGGCTGGACAGGACAATGATAGAGGTTAAACTGGGCTCAGTGCTGTGGATGGACAGGACAATGATAGAGTTTAAACTGTAGGTTCAGTGCTGTGGCTGGACAGGACAATGATAGAGGTTAAACTGGGCTCAGTGCTGTGGCTGGACAGGACAATGATAGAGGTTAAACTGGGCTCAGTGCTGTGGCTGGACAGGACAATGATAGAGGTTAAACTGGGCTCAGTGCTGTGGCTGGACAGGACAATGATAGAGGTTAAACTGGGCTCAGTGCTGTGGCTGGACAGGACAATGATAGAGGTTAAACTGGGCTCAGTGCTGTGGCTGGACAGGACAATGATAGAGGTTAAACTGGGCTCAGTGCTGTGGCTGGACAGGACAATGATAGAGGTTAAACTGGGCTCAGTGCTGTGGCTGGACAGGACAATGATAGAGGTTAAACTGGGCTCAGTGCTGTGGCTGGACAGGACAATGATAGAGGTTAAACTGGGCTCAGTGCTGTGGCTGGACAGGACAATGATAGAGGTTAAACTGGGCTCAGTGCTGTGGCTGGACAGGACAATGATAGAGGTTAAACTGGGCTCAGTGCTGTGGCTGGACAGGACAATGATAGAGGTTAAACTGGGCTCAGTGCTGTGGCTGGACAGGACAATGATAGAGGTTAAACTGGGCTCAGTGCTGTGGCTGGACAGGACAATGATAGAGGTTAAACTGGGCTCAGTGCTGTGGCTGGACAGGACAATGATAGAGTTTAAACTGGGCTCAGTGCTGTGGCTGGACAGGACAATGATAGAGTTTAAACTGGGCTCAGTGCTTTGGCTGGACAGGACAATGATATAGGTTAAACTGGGCTCAGTGCTGTGGCTGGACAGGACAATGATAGAGGTTAAACTGGGCTCAGTGCTGTGGCTGGACAGGACAATGATAGAGGTTAAACTAGGCTCAGTGCTGTGGCTGGACAGGACAATGATAGAGTTTAAACTGGGCTCAGTGCTGTGGCTGGACAGGACAATGGTAGAGGTTAAACTGGGCTCAGTGCTGTGGCTGGACAGGACAATGATAGAGGTTAAACTGGGCTCAGTGCTGTGGCTGGACAGGACAATGATAGAGGTTAAACTGGGCTCAGTGCTGTGGCTGGACAGGACAATGATAGAGGTTAAACTGGGCTCAGTGCTGTGGCTGGACAGGACAATGATAGAGGTTAAACTGGGCTCAGTGCTGTGGCTGGACAGGACAATGATAGAGGTTAAACTGGGCTCAGTGCTGTGGCTGGACAGGACAATGATAGAGGTTAAACTGGGCTCAGTGCTGTGGCTGGACAGGACAATGATAGAGTTTAAACTGGGCTCAGTGCTGTGGCTGGACAGGACAATGATAGAGGTTAAACTGGGCTCAGTGCTGTGGCTGGACAGGACAATGATAGAGGTTAAACTGGGCTCAGTGCTGTGGCTGGACAGGACAATGATAGAGGTTAAACTGGGCTCAGTGCTGTGGCTGGACAGGACAATGATAGAGGTTAAACTGGGCTCAGTGCTGTGGATGGACAGGACAATGATAGAGGTTAAACTGGGCTCAGTGCTGTGGCTGGACAGGACAATGATAGAGGTTAAACTGGGCCCAGTGCTGTGGATGGACAGGACAATGATAGAGGTTAAACTGGGCTCAGTGCTGTGGCTGGACAGGACAATGATAGAGGTTAAACTGGGCTCAGTGCTGTGGCTGGACAGGACAATGATAGAGGTTAAACTGGGCTCAGTGCTGTGGATGGACAGGACAATGATAGAGGTTAAACTGGGCTCAGTGCTGTGGCTGGACAGGACAATGATAGAGGTTAAACTGGGCTCAGTGCTGTGGCTGGACAGGACAATGATAGAGGTTAAACTGGGCTCAGTGCTGTGGATGGACAGGACAATGATAGAGGTTAAACTGGGCTCAGTGCTGTGGCTGGACAGGACAATGATAGAGGTTAAACTGGGCTCAGTGCTGTGGATGGACAGGACAATGATAGAGGTTAAACTGGGCTCAGTGCTGTGGATGGACAGGACAATGATAGAGGTTAAACTGGGCTCAGTGCTGTGGATGGACAGGACAATGATAGAGGTTAAACTGGGCTCAGTGCTGTGGACAATGATAGAGGTTAAACTGGGCTCAGTGCTGTGGCTGGACAGGACAATGATAGAGGTTAAACTGGGCTCAGTGCTGTGGCTGGACAGGACAATGATAGAGGTTAAACTGGGCTCAGTGCTGTGGCTGGACAGGACAATGATAGAGGTTAAACTGGGCTCAGTGCTGTGGCTGGACAGGACAATGATAGAGGTTAAACTGGGCTCAGTGCTGTGGCTGGACAGGACAATGATAGAGGTTAAACTGGGCTCAGTGCTGTGGCTGGACAGGACAATGATAGAGGTTAAACTGGGCTCAGTGCTGTGGCTGGACAGGACAATGATAGAGGTTAAACTGGGCTCAGTGCTGTGGCTGGACAGGACAATGATAGAGGTTAAACTGGGCTCAGTGCTGTGGCTGGACAGGACAATGATAGAGGTTAAACTGGGCTCAGTCCTGTGGCTGGACAGGACAATGATAGAGGTTAAACTGGGCTCAGTGCTGTGGCTGGACAGGACAATGATAGAGGTTAAACTGGGCTCAGTGCTGTGGCTGGACAGGACAATGATAGAGGTTAAACTGGGCTCAGTGCTGTGGCTGGACAGGACAATGATAGAGGTTAAACTGGGCTCAGTGCTGTGGCTGGACAGGACAATGATAGAGGTTAAACTGGGCTCAGTGCTGTGGCTGGACAGGACAATGATAGAGGTTAAACTGGGCTCAGTGCTGTGGCTGGACAGGACAATGATAGAGGTTAAACTGGGCTCAGTGCTGTGGCTGGACAGGACAATGATAGAGGTTAAACTGGGCTCAGTGCTGTGGCTGGACAGGACAATGATAGAGGTTAAACTGGGCTCAATGCTGTGGCTGGACAGGACAATGATAGAGGTTAAACTGGGCTCAGTGCTGTGGCTGGACAGGACAATGATAGAGGTTAAACTGGGCTCAGTCCTGTGGCTGGACAGGACAATGATAGAGGTTAAACTGGGCTCAGTGCTGTGGCTGGACAGGACAATGATAGAGGTTAAACTGGGCTCAGTGCTGTGGCTGGACAGGACAATGATAGAGGTTAAACTGGGCTCAGTGCTGTGGCTGGACAGGACAATGATAGAGGTTAAACTGGGCTCAGTGCTGTGGCTGGACAGGACAATGATAGAGGTTAAACTGGGCTCAGTGCTGTGGATGGACAGGACAATGATAGAGGTTAAACTGGGCTCAGTGCTGTGGCTGGACAGGACAATGATAGAGGTTAAACTGGGCTCAGTGCTGTGGCTGGACAGGACAATGATAGAGGTTAAACTGGGCTCAGTGCTGTGGCTGGACAGGACAATGATAGAGGTTAAACTGGGCTCAGTGCTGTGGCTGGACAGGACAATGATAGAGGTTAAACTGGGCTCAGTGCTGTGGCTGGACAGGACAATGATAGAGGTTAAACTGGGCTCAGTGCTGTGGCTGGACAGGACAATGATAGAGGTTAAACTGGGCTCAGTGCTGTGGCTGGACAGGACAATGATAGAGGTTAAACTGGGCTCAATGCTGTGGCTGGACAGGACAATGATAGAGGTTAAACTGGGCTCAGTGCTGTGGCTGGACAGGACAATGATAGAGGTTAAACTGGGCTCAATGCTGTGGCTGGACAGGACAATGATAGAGGTTAAACTGGGCTCAGTGCTGTGGCTGGACAGGACAATGATAGAGGTTAAACTTGTGATGTTAAACTGCACGCTATTATTTCCGAACGGTTTGGAGCACAGTTGAAAAGTTAACGTGCTGACTGGAATACATTTCAATGCGTGAGATGTAAGAGTTGTCATACTGGAGAAATATGAAATTGAATGGAGAGTGTGTGTGCATTAGTGGTTGCGTATGTTTGTGTATGTATGTGATTATGTGTGTGTGTGTGTGTGTGTGTGTGTGTGTGTGTGTGTGTGTGTGATTATGTGTGTGTGTGTGTGTGTGTGTGTGTGTGTGTGTGATTATGTGTGTGTGTGTGTGTGTGTGTGTGTGATTATGTGTGTGTGTGTGTGTGTGTGTGTGTGTGTGATTATGTGTGTGTGTGTGTGTGTGTGTGTGTGTGTGTGTGTGTGTGTGTGTGTGTGTGTGTGTGTGATTATGTGTGTGTGTGTGTGTGTGTGTGTGTGTGTGTGTGTGTGTGTGTGTGTGTGTGTGTGTGTGTGTGTGTGTGTGTGTGTGTGTGTGTGTGTGTGTGTGTGATTATGTGTGTGTGTGATTATGTGTGTGTGTGTGTGTGTGTGTGTGTCTATAGGAGAGATCACCATTATGTCACAAAAGCAAAAGTTCCGGGTGCATGGTCCTCTACGTGGTTCTCTCCGTGGTCCTCTACGTGGTTCTCTACGTGGTCCTCTACGTGGTTCTCTCCGTGGTTCTCTACGTGGTTCTCTGCGTGGTTCTCTCCGTGGTTCTCTGCGTGGTTCTCTCCGTGGTTCTCTACGTGGTTCTCTCCGTGGTCCTCTGCGTGGTTCTCTACGTGGTTCTCTCCGTGGTTCTCTCCGTGGTCCTCTGCGTGGTTCTCTGCATGGTTCTCTCCGTGGTTCTCTGCGTGGTTCTCTCCGTGGTCCTCTGCGTGGTTCTCTGCATGGTTCTCTCCGTGGTTCTCTGCATGGTTCTATGCATGGTTCTCTCTGTGGTTCTCTCCATGGTTCTCTCCAAGGTTCTTGCATGGTTCTCTCCATGGTTCTATGCATGGTTCTCTCTGTGGTTCTCTGCATGTTTCTCTCCGTGGTTCTATGCATGGTTCTCTCCGTGGTTCTCTGCATGGTTCTTTCCGTGGTCCTCTGCATGGTTCTCTCCATGGTTGTGCCACAGAGTTTCTAAACCTCTTTGGCTGTGCTCTGTATTTACAAATCAGTAATTTTACTGTAGTTGACAGTTCAGTAAGGAGCCGGCCAAATAGACTTTCCAACAACATGAATCACTGTAAATGTCAGTGCTATTTCATGGTGTAATCTCAGAATGATCCAACAGAGGGCGGTAATGAGACACTACATCCATTACCTGGCTTTTTTATTTTACCTTTATTTAACTTGGCAAGTCAGTTAAGAACAAATTCTTACTTACAATAACTGCCTAGGAACAGGGGGTTAACTGCCTTGTTCAGGGGCAGAACGATAAATTTTTACCTTATCAGCTCGGGTAGTCGATCTCACAACCTTTCAGTTACTGGCCCAACGCTCTAACCACTAGGCTACCTGCCTCCCCTACACTCTAACCACTAGGCTTCCTGTCGCTCCTACACTCTAACCACTAGGCTACCTGCCTCCCCTACACTCTAACCACTAGGCTTCCTGTCGCTCCTACACTCTAACCACTAGGCTACCTGCCGTCCCTACACTCTAACCACAAGGCTACCTGCCTCCCCTACACTCTAACCACTAGGCTACCTACCGCCCCTACACTCTAACCACTAGGCTACCTACCACCCCTACACTCTAACCACTAGGCCAACTGCTGCCCCTACACTCTAACCACTAGGCTACCTGCCGGCCCTACACTCTAACCACTAGGCTACCTGCCGTCCCTACACACTAACCACTAGACTACCTGCCGCCCCTACACTCTAACCACTAGGCTACCTGCCGCCCCTACACACTAACCACTAGACTACCTGCCGCCCCTACACTCTAACCACTAGGCTACCTGCCGCCCCTACCCTCTAACAGAACAAGCGAATCAAATGATTTATCCATACGGGGTAAATGGCCAAAACCATTCTCATCTGCACCATGAACTGTAGCTAAGCGAATGCATATGCTTGGCATGGCAGGGCGTGTATAATTTGGCTCCAACGTATTTTGAAATGTGGTTAAGTTTCTCTATAATTTAGCCTAACAGGGTGGAAATGTATGAGTGGTGAATATAGACTAACAACATGGAACATGGACACATAGATACATCTGTTTATATATATATGTACCTATGGTTTCCCACCAAAGAAATGATGACACTTCCTGAATGTGGTGTCATTGTAGGAAGTGGTTGTTTTCTTACAGGAGAATTACAACACTTCCTGAATGTGGTGTCATTGTAGGAAGTGGTTGTTTTCTTAAAGGAGAATTACAACACTTCCTGAATGTGGTGTCATTGTAGGAAGTGGTTGTTTTCTTAAAGGAGAATTACAACACTTCCTGAATGTGGTGTCATTGTAGGAAGTGGTTGTTTTCTTAAAGGAGAATTACAACACTTCCTGAATGTGGTGTCATTGTAGGAAGTGGTTGTTTTCTTAAAGGAGAATTACAACACTTCCTGAATGTGGTGTCATTGTAGGAAGTGGTTGTTTTCTTAAAGGAGAATTACAACACTTCCTGAATGTGGTGTCAGTGTAGGAAGTGGTTGTTTTCTTAAAGGAGAATTACAACACTTCCTGAATGTGGTGTCAGTGTAGGAAGTGGTTGTTTTCTTAAAGGAGAATTACAACACTTCCTGAATGTGGTGTCAGTGTAGGAAGTGGTTGTTTTCTTAAAGGAGAATTACAACACTTCCTGAATGTGGTGTCAGTGTAGGAAGTGGTTGTTTTCTTAAAGGAGAATTACAACACTTCCTGAATGTGGTGTCAGTGTAGGAAGTGGTTGTTTTCTTAAAGGAGAATTACAACACTTTCTGAATGTGGTGTCAGTGTAGGAAGTGGTTGTTTTCTTAAAGGAGAATTACAACAAACTAACACGGTGGAAAGTCAAAGACACATGAAAGCTTAAATAAAACAATAAATACAATCATCATGAAAGGAATATAGTTAATGAGAGAGAATTGAACTAGGACTATAAAATAATGAAGAATAAATATATATATATATATTATGGCTTGTATTTCTCGTGGAAGGTGATGAATAAAAATGCCTACATCCACTGGAAAAAAAGAGTCTAAATATCAAGATCCATATTTTAGTGTTTTTAAGGTAAAGGACACCTGACCTTTTGGAATACACATTTTACACTAAATAAGAAGTTACATTTCCTGGGGATAGAAGAGGCATTGCATAGTCAGATAACCTATACATGCATGTTGCACAGCCGGAGGGTGAATATCAGATAAGTAAAAATACGGTGAGATAATTGTCGCTCTTTTACTAAATGGAACAAATTAGCCATCTATCCAACATTGCACCTTTGGCTAGCTGGCTGGCCGGCTGTCTGTCTAGCTGGCCGGCTGTCTGGCTGGCTATGTGGAAGGTTGCCAGCTTGTAGTCAGTCCTATAAAACCCAGAAATGAGTTCGTTCTGGTTCGTTCAGCCATCCCCATTAGAAAAATTAATGGCAAAAAAAATGGTTTTGGAATAAACACAGAAAATAAGGTCTGTATCAGACCTCCTGTATTTACCAGACACCTATAGGTTAGTGTTCTGTATCAGATCTCCTGTATTTTCGTGTTTCCACTCACTACCAAATATGGTGATGAGAGGAACCCCAGTGGCCCGCAGTAGGAGAAGATGGAGCGAGATGGATTATGGCCGAAATTCTGCACATTTTCTCATTGATGAAACATTTGATCTCCATACAGTTTTCTGTTACTGAAACTAGAATTTGTTATGAACGGAGTGGACTCCGTTTTGTAGACTTTACCCGTAGCCAAAGTTTTTATTTATTTAAATGCGTTGTTTAGGAGGAGTGCAAAGGCACATTTAGTTATTGCACACGCACACTTCATAGAGTAAGCTTTCCATTACGGAAATATGCAGATACATTTTTTTTTCTTTATCCTTATTATTATTAAGGAAATCGAGCAGCACATTCTCCCATTTTAAAAAAAATAAACTCATCAAGAATATTAACAATTATAAAACGATGAATATCATTCCATATATATATATATATTTACATGTAGACACTTCCAAAATAAATGCAAAATTGTTTCTGGATGCTCAACACAAAAAGTACAGTTTGTAAAAAATAAAATCCCTTGTGAAAGTCAGGGTATGATGTCGCGTTGTCAGGACGCTCCGACTCGCGCATCGTGTTTAACCTCTAACAAGGCAGACATGTCCGAGTTTCCTCGATCCGACTGGCACGTCGACAAAACCTCACTGTTTTCCTCGAAAGTACGTACATGTCACGATTACAAAACGATACGAGATTACAGAGAACAATTTAATTATCTCACATCACGGTAAAAAAAATAAATAATAATATATATATCCATAATGTTGTTGTTGGCGGAAGTCTACTGTTGTGTGTTTTTGAGGAAGCGCCCAACGGTCTCCATGGAGGACTCGCCATGTCCCAGAATGCACCGCGGGACCCACTGACGACGCAGGACCCCTCCTCCCATTTCTTCTAAAGTACATCTGTTATATGTGACACCTTTCCATCTGCTCTTTGTGAGTGTGAGAGTGGAAATGGTTAACCGGATGGTAACGTCCGGTAACGTCGGTAACTACAGACGCCACGGTAGCCCGCCCGTTCACAGTACACACACACAGGCGTTACTGGTCTGGTAGGTGTGCTGTGTAGCTATAAATGATCTGATGGGAGCTGCATTGCCACGATACTTTAGTTTGGATCGATAATTGGTTATTAGAGACTCGTATAATCACCCACAACACGTCTGCAGTATGAAGCTAACACGGAAGTTGGTCCTGGCCAAAGCCAAGGCCTCGGATCTGGACAGTGTGAAGAAACTCAACTGCTGGTAGGTGGGAGGCTAGATGGGTTAGCTAACTATCCTATAGTTAGTGGACCGTCCTCATTTCTCTAATGTGTCCAATGTTTTGTCTTTCCCTTTCAGGGGCTGCAACTTGACAGATGTGAGTATGTGTATTCTCAATTTCTATGTTTGTTTTTAGCTGTTCTGGGTTGACAGAATATAATTTTAATATCCCATGTTTAAGTGGTTAGCTAGCTAACTAGTTAGCTTTGTCTCAACTCTAAAGTTCTTCCTTCCTTCTCTATCTCTCTCCTCCATCCGTCCTCTCTCTCTCCTCCCCCTCTCCATCCTCTCCCCCCCCCTCTCTCTCTCCCCCCCCCCCCTCTCTCTCTCCCCCCCCTCCTCTCTCTCTCCCCCCCTCCTCTCTCTCTCCCCCCCTCCTCTCTCTCTCTCCCCCCCTCCTCTCTCTCCCCCTCTCTCTCTCTCTCTCCCCCCTCCTCTCTCTCTCTCCCCCCTCCTCTCTCTCTCTCCCCCCCCCTCTCTCTCTCTTCAATCCATCTTCTCTCTCCTCCCTCTCTCTCTCCTCCATCCATCCTCTTTCTCCATCCTCTCTCTCCATCTGTCCTCTCTCTCCTACATCCATCCTCTCCTCCCACTCTCCTCCCTCTCGCTCTCTCCTCCCTCTCTCTCTTTTTCCTCCATCCTCTCTCCTCCCTCTCTCCATCCTATCTCTCTATCCATCCTTTCTCTCTCCTCCCTCTATCCATCCCTCCTATTTCTCCTCCCTCTATCCCTCCTCTCTCTAGATCTCCATATTTACCCAGATACCCCACATCGAGGTCCTGACTCTCAGGTTGGCTGTCTATATACACACACACACACACACACACACACACACACACACACACACACACACACGGTGAATGTATTACGCTGTTACGGTGAATGTATTACCGCCATGATGGCAGTCAAATTCCATGTGACCATTTAGTAACAGTAATTAGGCTTCTCCAAGCTCTGATGCTGCTGATGGTCATTAGTAGCCTACCAAACTTGCTACCTGCCTGGTACTCAGAACTCTATTATCCCTCGAATCACTCTGACATCAATGTAAATGTAATGGAAAATCTAATCAAACACTTCATGAGAGCCCATGAGCTTATGTTGCACAATATTTCTATAGGCTATGCAATTGGGTGAGAAAACAGAGTGATGGCCTCTATTAAAAAGAGGAGGATCCAATCAGCTTTCTATAGGCTAGGCCTACTATATTTATTTCTCAACTTTCCTAATATTAAGCACATTGCTTCCCTTTACAACAAGAGTATAGCCTACCTTGCTGGCATGAAAATGAATCACGGGGAAAAGTGTCCTCCATTTGCTATTTAAGGGCATAGATGACATTTATTTTTTCCCGCTGCCCCTGTTCTGAGACATGTGCATGATAATGGTCCATTCTAAATCAAAACAAATTTCACACATATTATTTAGTATATTTAAAGGCAATAATAAATCAAGAATAGTCTGATGGCTGACAATATTATCCTATCACTTGTGAATTATATATTTTATTTAACCTTTATTTAACTAGGCAAGTCAGTTAAGAACAAATTCTTATTTACAATGACGGCCTACACCGGCCAAACCCGGACGACGCTGCGCCAATTGTGCACCGCCCTATGGGACTCCCAATCACGGCCGGTTGTGATACAGCCTGGAATCGAACCAGGCTCTGTAGTGATGTCTCTAGCACTGAGATGCAGTGCCTTAAACCGCTGCGCCACTCGGGAGCAGATAACGTTTGTATCACAACTAAAGTGGCCAAATAACTTCTTAAAATGAAGCACATTAATCTGCTTTACAAGGGGTGTAGAGCCTAACTACATACATAAGTAGCACGAGAGTTTCATGTTTGGGGGAAGATCATTTTAGCCATAAAAATGCACCTTTATAATAAAAGCATTACATGCATAAGTGCATTTGCGATCACCTTTGACACGGGTGTTTTCCTGCTAATTGAACATTCGCGCTTATAGCCTTCTCCTGTGTGCACATTGCTGAGCTTATAATGTGAAGAAGTAGCCTAATAATTTATTAACGTTTTAAGCTAAACGTTCTGATCTGTTGCGTCAGCCTCACTGCATATAAAAGGTGTGTTGATGCTAGTGGTTGTATTAATGTGGGATCTATCGCATCCCACAACTGTCCCAGACTATGTTTGGAATATTTCTTTCTGGCATAGAATAGGTCGACTGTTGTACTATGGCGGATAGTAGATTGACATTGGCTAGTGATTTTGCTGTTCGTTAGGCCTACTCATCTTGTTGGACAGTTCATCCAATATCTTCAATATGCACCTCGGAATTGGATAAGGACACGTGCAGTTGTGTCTGTCTTCACTTGTAGCCTGTGAGATCACGTGACGGATGTGAGTGAGAGGTGCTTCGGCACGCAGCCAGGAGAAGGGAATTATGAATATTATATTCAGCCGAAAGGCACAACGGCCACTGGCCCGCAAAAGGCATGTATTTTAGGGGGCATTACGACCACACAAAGGGGATGCCGACGTGAAATTCGAGGCATTATCAAGTGCTTGTCAAATTGGGACTGATGAAGTCACAGCCGGCCGTCATTGTAAATAAGAATTTGTTCTTAACCTGACTTGTTTAGTTAAATAAAGGTTCAATGTAACACTACGCTGCCTGCTGTGCATATGATAAATCAACCTTGACGACACCCTACATTAACCAGGTCCTCTCTCTCCAGTGTGAACTCCATCTTGTCCCTGTCATCTCTGTCGGGCTGTGTGTGTCTGAGTGAGTTGTACCTCAGACGGAACCTCATCCCTTCTCTCTCAGAGCTCTCCCATCTCCGCCCCCTCACACGCCTACGAGTGCTCTGGTTGGCTGAGAACCCCTGCTGCGGAACAGTCCCCAGCCAATACCGTCTCAACGTGCTGCGATGCCTGCCACGCCTACACAAACTGGACAACCAGGGTCAGTTGTCTTCAGCTGTGACAATGTTTGTGTTTTGGGGAAGTATGCTTCAAGTACTTATATCCTCAAGCCGTAGGGGTCCGATTTAGGTTTTGGGCTGTTGCAACTGTGTGTGTAGTAACGTGTGTGTGTGTGTGTGTACTAACGTGTGTGTGTGTCCAGTGGTGACAGAGGAGGAGCTTGTTTTCGCTCTCAACGAGGGAGAGGAGATAACCACACCCCCTGCCGCCGCCCAGAAGCAGTTCTCGACCAGTGGCCAGCCGGAGAACGTCAGCTCCACCAATGGACAGACAGAGGCGGAATCAGAGAACGACCCCCTAAACTACAGTATGGAGGAGACCAAGTAAGACCCGCCCCCTCACAACATTACACACCTTTAACCCTGTCTCCTAAACCCTGTCTCCTAAACCCTGTCTCCTAACCCTCTACAGTAAGATCCGGGAACAGTTGGGGATGAAGCCTATTCCTAGAGACAAGTTCTCCTCCCCATCACCTCGACCTGCAGCTAGGAAGGTAATAGACACTGCTCTGCTACCCAGACAACACTGCTCTGCTACCCAGACAACACTGCTCTGCTACCCAGACAACACTGCTCTGCTACCCAGACAACACTGCTCTGCTACCCAGACCCACCTCTGCTACCCAGATAACACTCCTCTGCTACCCAGACCCACCTCTGCTACCCAGACAACACTCCTCTGCTACCCAGACCCACCTCTGCTACCCAGACCCACCTCTGCTACCCAGACAACACTCCTCTGCTACCCAGACCCACCTGCTACCCAGACAACACTCCTCTGCTACCCAGACAACACTCCTCTGCTACCCAGACCCACCTCTGCTACCCAGACCCACCTCTGCTACCCAGACCCACCTCTGCTACCCAGACAACACTCCTCTGCTACCCAGACAACACTCCTCTGCTACCCAGACAACACTCCTCTGCTACCCAGACAACACTCCTCTGCTACCCAGACAACACTCCTCTGCTACCCAGACAACACTCCTCTGCTACCCAGACAACACTGCTCTGCTACCCAGACAACACTGCTCTGCTACCCAGACAACACTCCTCTGCTACCCAGACCCACCTCTGCTACCCAGACAACACTCCTCTGCTACCCTCCTCTGCTTCCCAGACCCTCCTCTGCTTCCCAGACCCTCCTCTGCTACCCAGACCCTCCTCTGCTACCCAGACAACACTCCTCTGCTGTCTACACACTAACTATTTGGTGATGGGGTCTTCCATTCATACTATGGCTTCATTCATGTATTTCAAATGTGTGTATGTGTGTATGTAGGTATGTACTGTTTGTAGGTATGTATTGATGATGTGTGTGTGTGTTTCCAGTCCCACACTCTGGAGGCAGTGCTGATGCTGTTGAAAGATCTGGAGGAGGAGGAGCTACGCATCGTTCACATGGCAACCCAGAACAGACAGCTTCGATCACACACACACCCCAAGCTCACACACACACTGCAGGGAGATGGAACCATCGACACACACACACTGCAGGGAGATGGATCCATCGACACACACACACTGCAGGGAGATGGAACCATCGACACACACACACTGACAAACTCCAGAGAGAGAACGACCGACATCGAGCACTGACACACACACACTCCCATTGACTTTAAACACTAACGCAACCACCCAACACTGAGGTAGACACACAAGTCATGTTTATGCTCCGTGACCAGAGGGAGAGGTAAGGGTTCACATGCTCCCCTAGGTACAGATCTAGGATCAGCTTCCCCTCCCCCAATCCTAACCTTCACCATTAGTGGGGGGAAATGCAAAACGGACCCAAGATCAGCGTCTAGGGACTTTACCCTACTCCAGGCTCACACACCCACCAAACCTTGGTACACACAGGCTTCAGTATTGTTGTGACAGGCTTTTAGCCAAATAGAGGAGACTGAAGGGAGAAGTCAGAGCTAATCGTTGTCGCTATCTATTCTCTAGCAGCATGTCGCTATCTATTTCCTAGCAGCATGTCGCTATCAATTCACTAGCAGCGCGTCGTTATCAAATCCCTAGCAGCACGTCGTTATCAAATCCCTAGCAGCACGTCGCTATCAAATCCCTAGCAGCACGTCGCTATCAAATCCCTAGCAGCACGTCGCTATCAAATCCCTAGCAGCACGTCGCTATCAAATCCCTAGCAGCACGTCGTTATCAAATCCCTAGCAGCACGTCGCTATCAAATCCCTAGCAGCACGTCGCTATCAAATCCCTAGCAGCACGTCGCTATCAAATCCCTAGCAGCACGTCGTTATCAAATCCCTAGCAGCACGTCGCTATCAAATCCCTAGCAGCACGTCGCTATCAAATCCCTAGCAGCACGTCGCTATCAAATCTCTAGCAGCACGTCGCTATCAAATCCCTAGCAGCACGTCGTTATCAAATCCCTAGCAGCACGTCGCTATCAAATCCCTAGCAGCACGTCGCTATCAAATCCCTAGCAGCACGTCGCTATCAAATCCCTAGCAGCACGTCGCTATCAAATCCCTAGCAGCACGTCGCTATCAAATCTCTAGCAGCACGTCGCTATCAAATCCCTAGCAGCACGTCGCTATCAAATCTCTAGCAGCACGTCGCTATCAAATCCCTAGCAGCACGTCGCTATCAAATCTCTAGCAGCACGTCGCTATCAAATCTCTATCAGCGCGCCGCTATCTATTCTCTAGCAGCGCGTCGCTATCAAATCCCTAGCAGCACGTCGCTATCAAATCTCTAGCAGCGCGTCGCTATCAATTCCCTAGCAGCGCGTCGCTATCAATTCCCTAGCAGCGCGCCGCTATCTATTCTCTAGCAGCGCGCCGCTATCTATTCTCTATCAGCGCGCCGCTATCTATTCTCTAGCAGCGTGTCGCTATCTATTCTCTAGCAGCGCGTCGCTATCTGCCTTTCCTTAATCAGTGAATGAGTGTGTTTGCAAACTGCTTTGTGTAAATAAAGAGACACTTTAATGCATAAAAAAAAAATAAACTAAATTTAAGAGTTGACAACATACATGCATACAACAGTTTATGTACACTGAACCAAAAAATATATAAATGCAACATGTAAATGTTGGTCCCATGTTTAATGAGCTGAAATAAAAGATCCCAGACATTTTCCATATGCACTAAAAGCTTATTTCTCTCATTTTGTGCACAAACTTTGTTTACTTCCCTGTTAGTGAGCTTTTCTCCTTTGCCAAGATAATACATCCACCTGACAGGTGTGGCATATCAAGAAGCTGATTAAAAAGCATGATCATTACACAGGTGCACCTTGTGCTGGGGACAATAAAAGGCCACTCTAAAATGTGCAGTTTTGTCACATGACACAATGCCAAACGTCTCAAGTTGAGGGCGCGCGCAATTGACATGTTGACTGCAGGAATGTCCACCAGAGCTGTTACTAGAGAATTTGTTAATTTCTCTACCATAAGCCGCCTTCAACATCGTTTTAGACGATTTGGCAGTACGTCCAACTGGCCTCACAAATGCAGACCACGTGTAACCACGCCAACCCAGGATCTCCACATTCAACTTTGTCACCCGCGGGATCCTCTGAGACCAGCCACCCAGACAGCTGATGAAACTGTGGGATCGTCTGAGACCAGCCACCCAGACAGCTGATGAAACTGTGGGATCGTCTGAGACCAGCCACCCAGACAGCTAAGAATGAGTCAGTTGGACATTTGATTTGGACATTTGGACATTTGATTTCCATAAGGGGGGGGGGGGGGGCATGTTCTGTTTTTTACTGGACCTCCTATGGGGATATATGTGTAAATCATGTTTTATACATTCAATAAATTGTATTCGTCACGGTGTTGGAACCCGGCATAAGCTTATTTTTATAACGAAAACATCAGTAGCCTAAACATCATTACAAGTGCTAAGTGTGCTTAATAACAGTGAAAATCATCCCAAAAGCAATAATGGCATAATGAGAGCCTGGTTCCTCTCTAGGTTTATTCCTAGATTCCTGCCTTTCTAGGGAGTTTTTCCTAGCCACTGTGCTTCTACATCTGCATTACTTGATGTTTGGGGTTTTTCGCTGGGTTTCTTTATAAACACTTTGTGACATTAGCTGATGTAAAAAGGGCTTTATAAATACATTTGATTTGAATACAAGTGTTGATATGATAGCAGTCAGTTGGAGCATGTCACATGAACAACGAAAGCTGTTGTGTTGCTGATTTAGTTTCTTGCTGGAGGTGTAGGGCCGGCTCCCTCAATGATGACATTTTGTGCTGATAATAGCCTGTAGAATTCTCCTGTTTCTTTTGGTGGTGGTGTGGGCACCTGCTCAAGGAACACAGTTCTGGCTTTATTGCGCTCAGGCCTCAGAGGTGTAAGTTCAGGTTGAGGCCTAGAATCAGAAGAATACTCATCAGAGATGTCACTATGATTAATTTCTTCCTCACCATCGGAGGAGTCGTTTTCATTCACATTTTGTAGCAATGCTAATGAGTGCATCCATTCGTCTTGGTCTTCTTGCAGTGGTGATTTTAGCATGTAAATCTTGGTGGGGAATTTAAAAAAAAAAAAAGTTTTAGATGCATGCCAGCAAAGCCACAACACAATTCTAAACAATACATTAATTGCACTATAACGGTGTCCAAAAACTGTTAGGGCCAACATAAAGCTGTCCCAACAGCAGAGCTTTATTTTCAGTACCAAGGAGTGAATCCTTACCACTGCTACACCTGGCTATCAGCGGAGCCTTGTCTGGCAGCAAAACATTCAGCCTCATTTACTGCCTTTTAAAAAAATATAGCTGATATGGCTGACTTGCTTTATCAAATGTGGTTTCTACTGACAATTGAGATGTACAAACTCGAGAGGACGACGAGCAGATAAGAGGCAATCCGTAATTTTGATTAAGACAATGAGCGAGCTAGGAATGACGTAGTCAATATAACTATTTGTTCAGCACTTTTGAAAAGTACAGCGACATAATTCAGCACATGGGCCGTTCTTACAGTGTCCTCCCTGTACACCAAGTCAGAACTGTAGGATATGTAAGCAGACAATGACAGCTCTAACAATATTCAATGATGACATTTCTCTAAAACAGGCTATAGGCTACATGTCCACCACCAAGTCAGAACAGTAGGCGAAATTAAGAGGGGAAAAAGTGAGCAAAACACAAGGTGAGTCCAAAAATGTATTGTATGCTGCTGCATAAATGATGTAATGTGCCAGGAAGATATGTAAACTGTAGCAAAGAAAGTAATACTAAGTGTATGTTGTGAAGTAAGCTGTCGATAGCCCATGTGCCTCACCCTAATAATGGGGTCCTAATAAGTGACCACAAATGGAGGTCACACCAGATACTGACTGGTTTTCTGATCCAAGCACCTACCTTTTTTTGAGGATATCTGTATTTCCAGTCATGTGACATCCATAGATTAGGGCCTAATGAATATATTCCCAGTCATGTGAAATCCATAGATTAGGGCCTAATGAATGTATTTCCAGTCATGTGAAATCCATAGATTAGGGCCTAATGAATGTATTTCCAGTCATGTGAAATCCATAGATTAGGGCCTAATGAATGTATTTCCAGTCATGTGACATCCATAGATTAGGGCCTAATGAATGTATTTCCAGTCATGTGAAATCCATAGATTAGGGCCTAATGAATGTATTCCCAGTCATGTGAAATCCATAGATTAGGGCCTAATGAATGTATTTCCAGTCATGTGACATCATAGATTTGGGCCTAATGAATGTATTCCCAGTCATGTGAAATCCATAGATTAGGGCCTAATGAATGTATTTCATTTGACTGATTTCCTCATAAATCAAATCTTTGAAATTGTTGCATGTTGAGTTTATCGTTGTGCTACTATTTCCTTTTATTTTTAGCAATTATTTTCTTAATTTAGAACTCTGCATTATTGGGAAAGGGCTAGTAAATAAGCATAAAGTCTACACCTGTTGTATTCGGGGCATTTCACGGTAAGTCTACACCTGTTGTATTCGGGGCATTTCACGGTAAATCTACACCTGTTGTATTCGTGGCATTTCACGGTAAGTCTACACCTGTTGTATTCAGGGCATTTCACGATAAGTCTACACCTGTTGTATTCAGGGCATTTGACTAATATAATGTTATTTGGTTGTGTGGAACAGCTCACCAAAGACAGAAAGCGGTAGGAAAGATGTTCCAAGTTATTATATCTACCAGTAAATGCGAAGCCAAGAATGGCTATGCAAACCATATCAAAAAGTTCAAAGTCTTGGTTGAATATTTGCGAATGTGAAATTCAGTCATCATGTAATAGCCTACTTTGTAAATCTGACATTTCCTCTAGGCTCTTTGGCGCTTGAAAAGTCATTGGCATTATGGTAACCGATTTAGAAGTTCTACTGCTATTCTGTGATTTCATTTCTGATCAGTTTTCATGAAAAATATAGCGGCTTTGGTTTGCTTCCTGATGTTTCATTTGAAGGGTGTTGCGCTATTCTGTTGCACTATTCTGTTAAACTAGTCTGTTGCACTATTCTGTTAAACTAGTCTGTTGCACTATTCTGTTAAACTAGTCTTTTGCACTATTCTGTTAAGCTAGTCTGTTGCGCTATTCTGTTAAGCTAGTCTGTTGCGCTATTCTGTTGCGCTATTCTGTTGCACTATTCTGTTGCGCTATTCTGTTAAACTAGTCTTTTGCACTATTCTGTTAAGCTAGTCTTTTGCGCTATTCTGTTAAGCTAGTCTTTTGCGCTATTCTGTTGCGCTATTCTGTTAAGCTAGTCCTTTGCGCTAGTCTTTTGCGCTAGTCTTTTGTGCTTGACAAACACACTAATGAACTATGCCCATGTGGTAGTAGTCAGTCTGACACAAACACACTAATGAACTATGTCCATGTGGTAGTAGTCAGTTCATTAGTGTGTTTGTGTCAGACTGACTACTACCACATGGACAGAGGTCATTAGTGTGTTTGTGTCAGGACTGACAAGCCACATCTTTAGTGTGTTTGTATCAGACTGATTAGCCACCCTTCCTGCAGGCTCATCCTGACATGATCCTCCTCCCTCATGTGGTACCCAGGATGAGCCTGCAGGAAGGGTACCACATGAGGGAGGAGGATGTCTTCCCTGTAACGCACAGCGTTGAGATTGCCTGCAATGACAACAAGCTCAGTCTAATAATGCTGCGACACACCGCCCAAGACCATGACGGACCCTCCAAATCGATCCCGCTCCAGATTACAGGCCTCGGTGTAACGCTCATTCCTTCAACGATAAATGCGAATCCGAACATCAGCCCTGGTGAGACAAAACCATGACTCGTCAGTGAAGAGCACTTTTTGCCAGTCCTGTCTGGTCCAGCGACGGTGGGTTTGTGTCCATAGGCAACATTGGGTCATGACAATGCCACCAGCCACACTGTTCGTTCTGTGCGTGATTTCCTGCAAGACAGGAACGTCAGTGTTCTGCCATGGCCAGCGAAGAGCCCAGATCTCAATCCCATTGAGCACGTCTGGGACCTGTTGGATCGGAGGGTGAGGCCTAGGGCCATTCCCACCAGAAAGGTCGGGAACTTGCAGGTGCCTTGGTGGAAGAGTGGTGTAACATCTCACAGCAATAACTGGCAAATCAGGTGCAGCTGGTGGCCACACCAGATTCTGACTGTTACTTTTGACCCCCCTTTGTTCAGGGACACATTATTACATTTCCGTTAGTCACGTCTGTGGAACTTGTTCAGTTTATGTCTCAGTTGTTGAATCTTATGTTCATACAAATATTTACACATGTTAAGTTTTCTGAAAATAGACACAGTTGACAGTGAGAGGACGTTTCTTTTTTTGCTGAGTTTATGTCAGATGTCAACCCAGGATAGTATTATTTCCCATTCGGGCCAGTAGCTTTCAGTTGGCACTAGCAAATTCATCGCAATGTCAAGCCTTGGTCAATATTCAAAAAGCATCTCTGAATAGGAGTGCTGATCTAGGATCAGGACCCCCTGTCCCTTCATTCTGAATAGAATCAGGACCCCCTGTCCCTTCATTCTGAATAGAATCAGGACCCCCTGTCCCTTCATTCTGAATAGAATCAGGACCCCCTGTCCCTTCATTCTGAATAGAATCAGGACCCCCTGTCCCTTCATTCTGAATAGGATCAGGACCCCCTGTCCCTTCATTCTGAATAGAATCAGGACCCCCTGTCCCTTCTGAATAGGATCAGGACCCCCTGTCCCTTCATTCTGAATAGAATCAGGACCCCCTGTCCCTTCTGAATAGGATCAGGACCCCTTGTCCCTTCATTCTGAATAGAATCAGGACCCCCTGTCCCTTCATTCTGAATAGAATCAGGACCCCCTATCCCTTCTGAATAGGATCAGGACCCCCTGTCCCTTCTGAATAGGATCAGGACCCCCTGTCCCTTCATTCTGAATAGAATCAGGACCCCCTGTCCCTTCTGAATAGGATCAGGACCCCCTGTCCCTTCATTCTGAATAGGACCAGGACCCCCTGTCCCTTCATTCTGAATAGGACCAGGGCCCCCTGTCCCTTCATTCTGAATAGAATCAGGACCCCCTGTCCCTTCTGAATAGGATCAGGACCCCTGTCCCTTCTGAATAGGATCAGGACCCCTGTCCCTTCATTCTGAATAGAATCAGGACCCCTGTCCCTTCTGAATAGGATCAGGACCCCCTGTCCCTTCTGAATAGGATCAGGACCCCCTGTCCCTTCATTCTGAATAAGACCAGGGCCCCCTGTCCCTTCATTCTGAATAGGACCAGGGCCCCCTGTCCCTTCATTCTGAATAGAATCAGGACCCCTGTCCCTTCTGAATAGGATCAGGACCCCCTGTCCCTTCTGAATAGAATCAGGACCCCCTGTCCCTTCATTCTGATCTGGTCCTAGATCAGCAGTCCTATTCTGAGGTTTATGAATACGGGCCAGATCAGTAGAGGGCACTGTCCCAGCTGTGTCTGGTAGTAGAGACCTCATCTCTGAACAGAAGAGATACAATAAAATAACATGTATTCTTCAGTGTGAAATAAACAGGGAAGATCTGATACAGATAACTAACTTCAACAGAAACATGACAATGAGGCTGATTATTATTTACATTCAAAACTAGATTCAACTAGTATAAGAGACACTGTGTAAATAGTAACTCCATGCACGTCCCCTCTAATGGAAGAGATATGATGGTAACTCCCTCCAGCCATGCTTGAAGGAGAACAAACTGAGCAGAATCAGGTAGAGAATTGACAAACAATCAAGGATGGCAATAAAGAACATATTTGGAATCTGACAGTGATGTCATCAGTCATGTGTGTGTTTCCCTGACGACACGGCTGCGGTTGGCATGGAGCTGAGCCAGCTGGGATCTGAAGCCGCCGCTCTTCTTCCTGGGCTCCTCCTCCTGTGGGGGCATGGCCTCCGGCTGAGTTTCCATGGTAACGGTGGAGGGGACCACCTGGAAGGTGAGGACCCTGCGTGTACGCTCCAGACCGCTGTCATCACTGTTCTCCTGCAGGTCACAACATACACAATGGAGCGGTAACGCTAACCGCTAGGGATGGGGTTATGAAATCATTTCACTATCCAAACAGTATCACAAATGTGCGTCGGATATCCAGAATAAAAATTTATTAATTAAAAACCGTTTGTAACCTGAGCACTGCTGCACTCGGAGGAGGCTAGTGCTCTATTGCTGCGGAGGTGCTGGTGAGATGGGAGCAAGTAGACGGAGGCAGAGAGAGAAGCTACTGGGCTACAGCCAAGACGACCTCACATGTAGTGTATGTTGTGACCAGCAGGAGAACAGTGTGTGTATACAGATTGTATGTAGGCTTGTCTCCCATATGAACCTGCCCTTAGTGTCAGACTGGGTTCAAATGACCTCTGGTTCTTTTTTTTCCTGTATTTGTCTGGTATGGTGTGCATGTATGTACAGTTGAAGTCGGAAGTTTACATACACTTAGGTTGGAGTCATTAACTTGTTTTTCAACAACTACACAAATTTCTTGTTAACAAACTATAGTTTTGGTAAGTTGGTTAGTACATCTGCGTTGTGCATGACCCCCATTCATTTTTCCAACAATTGTTTACAGACAGATTATTTCACTTATAATTCACTGCATCACAATTCCAGTGGATCAGAAGTTTACATACACTAAGTTGACTGTGCCTTTAAACAACTTGGAAAATTCCAGAAAATGATGTCATGGCTTTAGAAGCTTCTGATAGACTAATTGACATCATTTGAGTCAATTGGGGGTGTACCTGTGGATGTATTTCAATGTCTACCTTCAAACTCAGTGCCTCTGATTGACATCATGGGAAAATCAAAAGAAATCAGCCAAGACCTCAGAAAAAACATTGAAGTCTGTTTCATCCTTGGAAGAAATTTCCAAAAGCCTGAAGGTACCACGTTAATCTGTTTAAACAATAGTACAGAAGTATAAACACCATGGGACCACGCAGCCGTCATACCGCTCAGGAAGGAGACGCGTTCTGTCTCCTAGAGATGAACGTACTTTGGTGCGAAAAGTACAAATCAATCCCAGAACAACAGCAAAGGACCTTTTGAAGATGCTGGAGGAAACAGGTACAAAAGTATCTATATCCACAGTAAAACGAGTCCTATATCAACACAACCTGAAAAAAAAATCCAGACTACGGTTTGCAACTGCACATGGGGACAAAGATAGTACCTTTTGGAGAAATGTCCTCTGGTCTGATGAAACAAAAATAGAACTGTTTGGCCATAATGATCATCGTTATGTTTGGAGGAAAAAGGGGGAGGCTTGCAAGCCGAAGAACACTATCCCAACCGTGAAGCACGGTGGTGGCAGCATCATGTTGTGCGGGTGCTTTGCTGC
Source organism: Oncorhynchus clarkii lewisi (assembly GCF_045791955.1). Lineage (NCBI taxonomy): Eukaryota > Metazoa > Chordata > Actinopteri > Salmoniformes > Salmonidae > Oncorhynchus > Oncorhynchus clarkii. The sequence goes on from NC_092166.1 coordinate 1,392,556, forward strand.
AGGAGGGACTGGTGCACTTCACAAAATAGATGATATCATGAGGATGGAAAATTATGTGTATATATTGAAGCAACATCAAGACATCAGTCAGGAAGTTAAAGCTTGGTCGCAAATGGGTCTTCCAAATGGACAACGACCCCAAGCATACTTCCAAAGTTGTGGCAAAATGGCTTAAGGACCACAAAGTCAAGGTATTGGAATGGCCATCACAAAGCCCTGACCTCAATCCTATAGAAAAATTGTGGGCAGAACTGAAAAAGCGTGTGCGAGCAAGGAGGCCTACAAACCCGACTCAGTTACACCAGCTCTGTCAGGAGGAATGGGCCAAAGTTCACCCAACTTATTGCGGGAAGCTTGTGGAAGGATTCCCGTAACATTTGACCCAATTTAAACAATTTAAAGGCAATGCTACCAAATACTAATTGAGTGTATGTAAACTTCTGACCCACGGGGAATGAGATGGAAGAAATAAAAGCTGAAATAAATAATTCTCTCTACTATTATTCTTACATTTCACATTCTTAAAATAAAGTGATGATCCTAACTGACCTAAGACAGGGAATTTATACTAGGATTAAACATCAGGATTTGTGAAAAACTTACTTTAAATGTATTTGGCTAAGGTGTATGTAGACTTCTGATTAATTAATTAATGTAGCACCCACAATGTTATTCATCAGGTCATGGGCTGGAGTAGCTATTTAGCTAGCTAAGCTAATTGAGGCCACATTTTGTACTTTCTCCACAACCCCATACAGATAACACAACAGCCTACATGTTGGTGCTCGTTGCTCCTCACACTCAACGTCAACAAAACTAAGGAGATGATTGTGGACTTCAGGAAACAGCAGAGGGAACACCCCCCTATCCACATCGATGGAACAGTAGTGGAGAGGGTAGCAAGTTTTAAGTTCCTCGGCATACACATCACAGACAAACTGAATTGGTCCACTCACACAGACAGCATCGTGAAGAAGGCGCAGCAGCGCCTCTTCAACCTCAGGAGGCTGAAGAAATTCGGCTTGTCACCAAAAGCACTCACAAACTTCTACAGATGCACAATCGAGAGCATCCTGGCGGGCTGTATCACCGCCTGGTATGGCAACTGCACCGCCCTCAACCGTAAGGCTCTCCAGAGGGTAGTGAGGTCTGCACAACGCATCACCGGGGGCAAACTACCTGCCCTCCAGGACACCTACACCACCCGATGTCACAGGAAGGCCATAAAGATCATCAAGGACATCAACCACCCGAGCCACTGCCTGTTCACCCCGCTATCATCCAGAAGGCGAGGTCAGTACAGGTGCATCAAAGCTGGGACCGAGAGACTGAAAAACAGCTTCTATCTCAAGGCCATCAGACTGTTAAACAGCCACCACTAACACTGAGTGGCTGCTGCCAACACACTGACACTGACTCAACTCCAGCCACTTTAATAATGGGAATTGATGGGAAATGATGTAAATATATCACTAGCCACTTTAAACAATGCTACCTTATATAATGTTACTTACCCTACATTATTCATCTCATATGCATACGTATATACTGTACTCTATATCATCGACGGTATCCTTATGTAATACATGTATCACTAGCCACTTTATACTATACTATGCCACTTTGTTTACATACTCATCTCATTTGTACATACTGTACCCGATACCATCTACTGTATCTTGCCTATGCTGCTCTGTACCATCACTCATTCATATATCCTTATGTACATATTCTTTATCCCCTTACACTGTGTACAAGACAGTAGTTTTGGAATTGTTAGTTAGATTACTTGTTATTACTGCATTGTCGGAACTAGAAGCACAAGCATTTCGCTACACTCGCATTAACATCTGCTAACCATGTGTATGTGACAAATAAAATTTGATTTGATTTGATAAGGATTTGTAGCCATTTAACTCCATCTTGCATTGCCTTCGTGAACTGTCACTCCACTTGCGACACATTGAGTCTCTTTGCTGCTTTGATTGGCCAACATAAACAACAAGCTAGACAGGAGAAGGCTACCGGACTTTTTATATACATGTACCTCATACAAACTACACTGAAAAGTCTGTGATTTTATTAACTTAATCATTTCAAATGTCATTGTATATCCCTGTATGTAACAATGTCACATGGATATTAGAATTTCATTTAGACAACACTGGCCTTTGATAACACTGGCCTTTGATAACACTGGCCTTTGATAACACTGGCCTTTGATAACACTGGCCTTTAATAACACTGGCCTTTGATAACACTGGCCTTTGATAACACTGGCCTTTGATAACACCGGTCTTTGTTATCAAAGACCGGTGTTATCAAAGACCGGTGTTATCAATGGCCGGTGTTATCAAAGGCCGGTGTTATCAAAGGCCAGTGTTATCAAAGGCCAGTGTTATTAAAGGCCAGTGTTATCAAAGGCCAGTGTTATCAAAGGCCAGTGTTATCAAAGACCAGTGTTATTAAAGACCAGTGTTATTAAAGACCAGTGTTATTAAAGACCAGTGTTATTAAAGACCAGTGTTATTAAAGACCAGTGTTATCAAAGACCAGTGTTATCAAAGGCCAGTGTTATCAAAGGCCAGTGTTATCAAAGGCCAGTGTTATTAAAGGCCAGTGTTATTAAAGGCCAGTGTTATTAAAGGCCAGTGTTATTAAAGGCCAGTGTTATTAAAGACCAGTGTTATTAAAGACCAGTGTTATTAAAGGCCAGTGTTATCAAAGGCCAGTGTTATCAAAGGCCAGTGTTATCAAAGGCCAGTGTTATTAAAGGCCAGTGTTATTAAAGACCAGTGTTATTAAAGGCCAGTGTTATTAAAGGCCAGTGTTATTAAAGGCCAGTGTTATTAAAGGCCAGTGTTATTAAAGGCCAGTGTTATTAAAGACCAGTGTTATTAAAGACCAGTGTTATTAAAGACCAGTGTTATTAAAGACCAGTGTTATTAAAGACCTATACATTTGATTTGTTCACAGAAGCGCTAGATAGAACTTTGTGAAATAACGCAAATCTGGGCTACCTACCGCCTTTCCATCAGGATCACTATGGACAGCGCTGCTATGGAGACCACTGCAGTTGAGACTATTGCTTTGGATGCATGTTCCCGCCTTCTGACGACTTCCTCTGGACCTCTTCTTCCTCTTCCTCCCTCTGCTCACAGCCTGGTTCTCATATCTCCTCAGGTTCCTACACACAAGGTGTTTGTTACTTCAGTGAGTGAGTGTGTGTGTGTGTTAAATTGAACCTTTATTTAACCGTGTTACCTTCGGTTGTGAGTGTGTGTTACCTCTGTAGGAAAATGTGTGGTCTGGAGCAGGCTGGCTGTTCTCCCCTGGTCTGCTCTCTGTGTCTAATCCGGCCCAGATGGATCCACAGCCTCCTGATAGCAACAGCAGTACTGTGGGTTACTTACTTACTTACACACACACCACACACACACATTCCTCTCTCTTACCCTTTAATGTTCTGTGGTCTTCTGGGTGTCCACTTCTTCATGAGAACCCATTGGTCACATGACAAGGAAGTGGGATCTGATAGACCAATCAGAGAGAAGGTCTATTAGAATCAGACATCTGCTCAGTAGGTTTGTTTTGCTCGGTACAGGACTTCTCTGACAGGGTGGGTGTGTTTGTGTGTATTCACCGTTGTCTGTTAGTTTGTCCAGCGGAGTGGGTCTTCCCCTCTGGGCTTCTCTGTGAAGTCTCTGACATGTCAAACACAGACCAGGGGGAAGAGTTAGTGGAGTGCCTTGAACCATGAAGGAGGGGCCAGAGACAATGCTGTCCAATGAGCAGCAGGATTCAGCGTCTGACTCTACGCCTCTTTCCGTCTGCCCCGTCACCTTTCCACCAATCACAGCCTTCCCCTGGCTGACTGACAGCTCTAGCGGTGGTGACCCACATTCTGAGACACTGTGGTTTCCATGGTGATGGTCAATCAGGTCATGATCCGTGGCCTCATCTGAGATCACGATGCTTGAGTCAGCAGAGTCCCAGTCGGGCCCTGTCCCTTCACCCTGCCCTCGCCGCCTACTACTACTCCTCCTCCTCCTCGTCATCCCCGGCTGGGCAGCAGGGTCACTGGAGCCCCAGGCTTCAGAGGCCTTGTTGGAGGCTGAGCGACTCAGTCTGGATGGACGCATGGAGCTTCCCCACCTCACACAATACTGCAGATTCAGCTGCAACACAGGGAGATCTTTACACACACAAACCCTGCAGATTCAGCTGCAACACAGGGAGAGCATTACACACACAAACCCTGCAGATTCAGCTGCAACACAGGGGGATCACACCGCCTTGTTCTGGACCAGAACAAAAAGGTCTGAAGGAGAAGTAGCTAAATAGCTAGTTGCCATTTCAGACAGAAGATGTGGTATATTACATGTAAAAAAAATATATAAGGCTATGTTTATATGACCCCCTTTCAAACAGTCCCTTATTTACCACTTTCTTGCAGGTATACCCCTTTTATACATATCAGTGGGTAACTAGCAGATTGGGAGGGGTGTTGTTAAAGTAACGGCCCAGTGTTTCCAGATTTCTATGAAATATGACCTATAATTAATTACAATACCAAAAAATCATTGTTTTTCATTTCAAATTAGGGAGGTGTTTTAAACAATGGAAGTGTAAAACATCCACCTGCAAAAAAACAGAACCATTCTCACAGACCCAATTTCTGTATAATGGTTACAGGGTCTGAAAATGCAGCAATCTTGACTAGTTCTTTAGGTGGGTTTTAAATGTGTCATGTTTTTCTTTCGTCTTACCACTATCCCTTTCAATTACACAAAAAAGCAGCCATAAATTTGTGGGATTTTGGTATGTGTATGAAAGGGATATAGTTAAAGACAACGATTTGTGAACTTTGCCTGGTGAAAAGCGATATCCCAAGTATAAATACTGTAAAGTACACACACTAAAGGGTAAAACAATGTTGAGTAAAAGGGTTTAGAAATGTGCAAACTTCAAGGTGTTGGGGATCAACGAAGAGGAACTTCTGCTGTCATGACTTACCAGGACCACCTATTCAGATGTGCCTTTTGTTAACTAAACAAGGTGTTAAATGGAGGTGAAAAGGAGACACGAGTGGTACTTTAATGTTGTGCTTCTAGCTGCCTACCCTGATGTAGCCACCGGTCTCACCTCCTTGACTTCCTTGGTCTGTCGAATATTGAGACCTGTGAATAAAAGGACCAACTGTTTGCTGCCTAACTAGCTATTGCCACTAACGTTACTTCCGTCTGTTGTTGTTGCTAACATACTGCTAGCTAACTAGCTATTGCCACTAACGTTACTTCCGTCTGTTGTTGTTGCTAACATGCTGCTAGCTAACTAGCTATTGCCACTAACGTTACTTCCGTCTGTTGTTGTTGCTAACATGCTGCTAGCTAACTAGCTATTGCCACTAACGTTACTTCCATCTGTGGTTGTTGCTAACATGCTGCTAGCTAGCTAAGGTAAATGACTGCACTGAAATCTTACCAGCTAGCTACAACAAATGTCCGAGCCAAACCAAATGATCTGCCTGGGACAGGTACAACACAACCTACAAAAACCTATACAGTAGCTAGTTAACTAAGCTAACTCAGTTAGCTAACTGTTTGTTGTGTTTATGTTAGCCATCAGCGTCAAAACAGTTACTGTATTAGCTGGCTAAAAGTTACTTACTGAGTCTCAAAATGTTCATAGTCTATCCGCTTAGAAAGAATCATCTCCGTGGTCTCCTGCTTTGAGCTTTTGCTAACTACCGTAACTAGATGTTTGAAAGTAACGGACGGCGAAGGAAAGCGGATTTCGGTTAGGACCGAAGCAGATTTCGGTTAGGATCGAGGCATATTTCGGTTAGGATCGAGGCAGATTTCGGTTAGGATCGAGGCAGATTTCGGTTAGTTTCGAGGCAGATTTCGGTTAGCTTCGAGGCAGATTTCGGTTAGTTTCGAGGCAGATTTCGGTTAGCTTCGAGGCAGCAACAACTCACCTCTCTCGCGCAAAACTCACATCAAACTTCAGCACATGCGCACGGGTGACGTGTTGTTCGCCAACGAAAGGCTCTTTTTTTTTTGAACGGTTCTTTCTATGAACTTCGAGAACCGAATAGCATTGTGTGAAAGAGCCGTTCATTCGAATCTGCATTCTACTGCTTTTTCAGCTAAAAAAACAAACAATGTTTTTCTGCAGATAAATTACAACATAGGTATCTAAAGTGGGCGAATTTCTGCAACTGCAGAAACAATAAATTGTGTCGAGAGCGTGTCAATATGGTCCACTCTTGATTTTTTTTATGCATAAAAACAGATGCACAATCGAGAGCATCCTGTCTTCAACTGCACCGCCCTCAACCTCAAGGCTCTCCAGAGGGTGGTGCGGTCTGCACAACGCATCACCGGGGGCAAACTACCTGCCCTCCAGGACACCTACACCCCCCAATGTCACAGGAAGGCCAAAAAGATAATCAAGGACAACAACCACTGCCTGTTCACCCTGCTATCATCCAGAAGGTGAGGTCAGTACAGGTGCATCAAAGCAGGGACCGAGAGACTGAAAAACAGCTTCTATCTCAAGGCCATCAGACTGTTAAACAGCCACCAGTAACTCAGATTTATACATCCGATGAAATATCGGTCTCATTGTTCCGTCTGTGACCGTACTGTGCTAGCCCTGTGCAGTGAGTGTGGTGCTCCTGTAGAAATGGCTGTGACAACATGTCCGGTATAACCAACGAGGTATAGGATGAGAGGCCCAAGATAGAAGTGCATGCAAGTAATTTCTTATGATTTGTTCGGAATTTGAAGAAAATTGAGCTAATTCGTGGATAAAAGTGGACCTTAACAGTGAATGATATCCAGGTAATTGAGTGTGAATGATCACTAGTGCGGTGGTTGCTGGTGGACCCGGGGTCACAACAGACAAGGAAGAAAATATAACATACTATGAGGGCCTCCCGAGTGGCCCAGTAGTACATATTATGAGGGCTTCCCGAGTGGCCCAGTAGTACATATGAGGGCCTCCCGAGTGGCCCAGTAGTACATATGAGGGCCTCCCGAGTGGCCCAGTAGTACATATTATGAGGGCTTCCCGAGTGGCCCAGTAGTACATATTATGAGGGCCTCCCGAGTGGCCCAGTAGTACATATTATGAGGGCCTCCCGAGTGGCCCAGTAGTACATATTATGAGGGCCTCCCGAGTGGCCCAGTAGTACATATTATGAGGGCTTCCCGAGTGGCCCAGTAGTACATATTATGAGGGCCTCCCGAGTGGCCCAGTAGTACATATTATGAGGGCCTCCCGAGTGGCCCAGTAGTACATATTATGAGGGCCTCCCGAGTGGCCCAGTAGAATATATTATGAGGGCCCCCTGAGTGGCCCAGTAGTACATATTATGAGGGCTTCCCGAGTGGCCCAGTAGTACATATGAGGGCCTCCCGAGTGGCCCAGTCCCGAGTGGTGACGTCACAGGAAGGCCAAAAAGATCATCAAGGACAACAACCACTGCCTGTTCACCCTGCTATCATCCAGAAGACGAGGTCAGTACAGGTGCATCAAAGCAGGGATCGAGAGATTGAAAAACAGCTTCTATCTCAAGGCCATCAGACTGTTAAACAGCCACCACTAACATTGAGTGGATGCTGCCATACATGTAAAAAAATTATCACTAGCCACTTTAAACAATGCCACTTAATATCATGTTTACATACCCTACATTACTTATCTCATATGTATATACTGTACTCTATACCATCTACTGCATCTTGCCTATGCCGTTCTGTACCATCACTCATTCATATATCTTTATGTACATATTCTTCATTCCTTTACACTTGTGTGCTTAACCTTTTTGGGATAGGGGGCAGCATTTTCACTTTTGGATGAATAGCGTGCCCAGAGTGAACTGCCTCCTACTCTGTCCCAGATGCTAATATATGCATATTATTATTACTATTGGATAGAAAACACTCTGAAGTTTCTAAAACTGTTTGAATGATGTCTGGGCTCACGAGACCTCTTTGAGTCAGTGGTCTGGCAGAGATCCTTGGTCTCCCGACAGAGTTACCTCTCATTCCATTGCTTCTCTGAAGACAAAGGAATTCTCCGGTTAGAACATTTTTGATGTTTTATGTTAGAAACATCCTAATGATTGATTCCATACATCGTTTGACATGTTTCTAAAGGACTGTAATGGAACTGTTAGAGATTTTGTCTGGATGAAATGCTCGCGTCTCATGAAGATGGATTATGGGCTGAACACGCTAACAACAAGTGGCTATTTGGACATAAATGATGGAACTTTATGGAACAAATCAATGGGATTTCTGGGAGTGCCTTCTGATGAAGATATTTATGGTGTTGTTTCTATATTTGTTGATTCCAAAATGGCGGATATTCCTCTGGCTGTTTTGGGCTCTGAGCACCGTTCTCAGATTATGCTTTTTCCGTTTTTTGAAATCTGACACAGCGGTTGCATTAAGGAGAAGTCTATCTTTAATTCTGTGAATAACACTAGTACCTTTTACCAATGTTTATTATGAGTATTTCTGCAAAATCACTGGATGTTTTGGAAAACATTACTGCACGTAAGGCGCCAATGTAAACTGATATTTTAGGATATAAATATGCACAATATCGAACAAAACATACATGTATTGTGTAACGTGATGTCCTATGAGTGTCATCTGATGAAGATCATCAAAGGTTAGTGATTAATTTGATCTATATTTCTGCTTTTTGGCTGTGTGTTTTTCGACTTGGCTATGACCTAACATGTTGTGCTTTTGCTGGAAAGCATTTTTTAAATCGGACACGATGGGTAGATTAACAAGATGTTTTTCTTTCATTTGCTGTATTGGACTTGTTAATGTGTGAAAGTTACATATTTCCCCAAAATATTTTAGAATTTCGAGCGCAGCGGAATGTTGTTTCGCTAGTGGAACCCCTGCGCTAGAAAGGATAAGGTAGTAGTTGTGGAATTGTTAGGTTAGATTACTCGTTGGTTATTACTGCATTGTCGGAACTAGAAGCACAAGCATTTCGCTACACTGGCATTAACATCTGCTAACCACGTGTATGTGACAAATGACATTTGATTTGATATGATCAAAGGATCAGAGAAATGAATCTGGTACTGAAAGCATAAGCTATATAGCACTGCAATGCATAAAATGTGGTGAGCAGTTGACTCAAAGAGAAAGAAAGACAATAGTTGAACAGTTTTGAACAAATGCATTTCTTCCAAAATTAAGGAGAAGCAAAACAAAAATAGAGAGATTGTCCTTTTTTTCACTTTCAGTTTCACTTACTTAGCTAGCTAGTTTCGCCTACTGAAACACCCTGCTCAAACAGAGGGATGCTATGTTAGCTAGCTGGCTATAACAGAGGGATGCTATGTTAGCTAGCTGGTTATAACAGAGGGATGCTATGTTAGCTAGCTGGCTATAACAGAGGGATGCTATGCTAGCTAGCTGGCTATAACAGAGGGATGCTATGTTAGCTAGCTGGCTATAACAGAGGGATGCTATGTTAGCTAGCTGGCTATAACAGAGGGATGCTATGTTAGCTAGCAGGCTATAACAGAGGGATGCTATGTTAGCCTCAAATTTGTCTCTTGACCTGTGTGCACCTACGTTGTAAACTTTCATTCATAGACCAGGTTGTAGCAACCTCATGAAGAGTACAGGGAAAATTACAGTATCAGATGGGATGCGTCTGAATCCACCGCATCTGCCTACGTAACACTTCCTGCATCTGCCTATGTAACACTTCCTGCATCTGAGGTGAAAGGTGACAGAGCTAGAGCTGTGTTTGTCAGACCGCCTATGTAACACTCCCGGAATCTGCCTATGTAACACTTCCTGCATCTGCCTATGTAACACTTCCTGAATCTGCCTATGTAACACTTCCTGAATCTGCCTATGTAACACTTCCTTCATCTGCCTATGTAACACTTCCTGAATCTGCCTATGTAACACTTCCTTCATCTGCCTATGTAACACTTCCTGCATCTGCCTATGTAACACTTCCTGAATCTGCCTATGTAACACTTCCTGCATCTGCCTATGTAACACTTCCTGAATCTGCCTATGTAACACTTCCTTCATCTGCCTATGTAACACTTCCTGAATCTGCCTATGTAACACTTCCTGCATCTGCCTATGTAACACTTCCTGAATCTACCTATGTAACACTTCCTGAATCTGCCTATGTAACACTTCCTGCATCTGAGGTGAAAGGTGACAGAGCTAGAGCTGTTTTGTCAGACCGCCTATGTAACACTCCCTGAATCTGCCTATGTAACACTTCCTGCATCTGCCTATGTAACACTTCCTGAATCTGCCTATGTAACACTTCCTGAATCTGCCTATGTAACACTTCCTTCATCTGCCTATGTAACACTTCCTGAATCTGCCTATGTAACACTTCCTTCATCTGCCTATGTAACACTTCCTGAATCTACCTATGTAACACTTCCTGAATCTGCCTATGTAACACTTCCTGCATCTGCCAAGGTAACACTTCCTGCATCTGCCTATGTAACACTTCCTGAATCTACCTATGTAACACTTCCTGAATCTGCCTATGTAACACTTCCTGAATCTGCCTATGTAACACTTCCTGCATCTGCCTATGTAACACTTCCTGAATCTACCTATGTAACACTTCCTGAATCTGCCTATGTAACACTTCCTGCATCTGAGGTGAAAGGTGACAGAGCTAGAGCTGTGTTTGTCAGACCGTGAGACATTTCCAAAAATCTGTCTTCTCACAAAATCATCTGTAGAGTCAGAACGGTTTGACAAAATACAATATTATGACCACTCTATGGAAAGATGAGACTCTCACGAACACGATGGTGTTGTCCACAGCTTGAAGTCCTGAGTGGCGCAGCGGTCTGAGGCAGCGGTCTGAGACAGCGGTCTGAGGCAGCGGTGCAGCGGTCTGAGGCGGCGGTCTGAGGCGGCGGTCTGAGGCGGCGGTCTGAGGCAGTGGTCTTAGGCAGCGGTCTGAGGCAGCGGTGCAGCGGTCTGAGGCAGCGGTGCAGCGGTCTGAGGCAGCGGTCTGAGGCAGCGGTCTGAGACAGCGGTCTGAGGCAGCGGTGCAGCGGTCTGAGGCAGCGGTCTGAGGCAGCGGTCTGAGGCGGCGGTCTGAGGCGGCGGTCTGAGGCAGTGGTCTTAGGCAGCGGTCTGAGGCAGCGGTGCAGCGGTCTGAGGCAGCGGTGCAGCGGTCTGAGGCAGCGGTCTGAGGCAGCGGTCTGAGACAGCGGTCTGAGGCAGCGGTGCAGCGGTCTGAGGCAGCGGTCTGAGGCAGCGGTCTGAGGCGGCGGTCTGAGGCGGCGGTCTGAGGCAGTGGTCTTAGGCAGCGGTCTGAGGCAGCGGTGCAGCGGTCTGAGGCAGCGGTGCAGCGGTCTGAGGCAGCGGTCTGAGGCAGCGGTCTGAGACAGCGGTCTGAGGCAGCGGTGCAGCGGTCTGAGGCAGCGGTCTGAGGCAGCGGTCTGAGGCGGCGGTCTGAGGCGGCGGTCTGAGGCAGCGGTCTGAGGCAGCGGTGCAGCGGTCTGAGGCAGCGGTCTGAGGCAGCGGTCTGAGGCAGCGGTCTGTAGTTCCTGGTTCGATTCCAGGCTGCATCACAGCCGGCCGTGAATGGGAGTCCTATTGGGCGGCGTCGTCCAAGTTTGGCCCGGGGTAGGCCGTCATTGTAATTAAGAATTTGTTCTTAGCCGACTTGCCTCATTAAATAAATATAAATAAAGTCGGTACAGCCGATCTGCCAACTTCTGTCTATAGCGAACAGTTTGGGTTACACACTAACATGACCCCTCTGTGGAAGGGTGGGACTCTCTGTAATGCTCCGGGTGTCGTGGGTGTGGAGTCAAACGCAGGAGACAGAGAGTGCAATGCTGTGCGTTTTTAATAGCACCAACGCACCACAGGGTGCTCACAATAGTAACGGCCCCAAACACAGGGAATGAAAATGTACAACGGAAAATGCACGACCAGGCACTAACACGTACCTCTACAACAGAGCCGAAGGTTACACTGAAATAATCCCGCACAACAACCAGGCGGGCCGGCTGTCTAATAAAGACAAACTAATTATACATAAACAGGTGCTACCACTAAACATACAAGGAGGGGGAGGAAAGACAATCAGTGGCAGCTAATAGGCCGGTGACGACGACCGCCAAGCGCCACCCGCCCGGGAAGGGGAACCACCCTCGGCCGGACTCGTGACACTCTCACATACAGTACCAGTCAAAGTGTGGACATACCTACTCATTCCAGGGTTTTTCTTTATTTGAACTGTTTTCTGCATTGTAGAATAATAGTGAAGACATCAACACTATGAAATAACACATTATGGAATCATGTCGTGACAAAAAAGTGTTCTTTATATTTGAGAATGTAGCCACCCTTTGCCTTGATGACAGCTTTGCATTCTCTCAACCAACTTCATGAGGTAGTCACCTGGAATGCATTTCAATTAACAGGTGTGCCTTGGTAAAAGTAAATTTCTGGAATTTCTTTCCTTAATGCATTTGAGCCAATCCGGACAACAGGCCCTCCGATTTGACACACTGTCTGAGAAGTAGTTGGTGAACCAGGCGAGGCAATCATTTGAGAAACCAAGGCTGTCGAGTCTGCCGATAAGAATGTGGTGATTGACAGAGTCGAAAGCCTTGGCCAGGTCGATGAATACGGCTGCACAGTAATGTCTCGTATCGATGGTGGTTATGATATCGTTGAGGACCTTGAGCGTGGGTGCGGTGCACCCGTGATCAGCTCGGAAACCAGATTGCATTGGTGTGGGGTGGTGTGTTGTTGTGGGTGGTGTGGCGAGGTGTGTAGGGGTGGGGAAGTGTGGTGTGTTGATGTGGTGTGGTGGTGTGTTCTGGTGTCTTGTGGTGTGTTCTGGTGTCTTGTGGTGTGTTCTGGTGTCATGTGGTGTGTTGTGGTGTTTTGTGGTGAAGATACTCCAATATCCAGAGAATAAGTATTTAATTGACAACAGCAACCCAGGTCTGGTAAACCTCCAGACAGGATACATATGGTTCACAGCTAACAAATTAAAACCAGGTGCAGATGCGCACGCGCACACACACACACACACACACACACACACACACACACACACACACACACACACACACACACACACACACAGGTCTGGTTACACCACAGCTGGCTTTATTACATCATTTTCAGTTTACAACAAATGCATTTCAGTGTGATTTGTGTGTGTGTTTGAGTTTCTGTGTGTGTGTGTGTGTGTGTGTGTGTGTTGGGTATAGGTGTAGGTGTGTTGGATATATGTAACTACCGATCTGTGTGTGTGTGTGTGTGTATGTGTGTGTGAGAGAGATGTCTAAATGACTGATCTAGAATAATAACAGATAAGAGACACTTTCACTGAAATTAAAAACTATAAAACTTGTTTGAAAACATAACGACTTTGTAAGTCAAAGCCTTTTTAAACTTAAGACTGTTTGAAAAGTTAAGACTTTGAAAAGTTAAGACTGTTTGAAAAGTTAAGACTGTTTGAAAAGTTAAGACTGTTTGAAAAGTTAAGACTTTGAAAAGTTAAGACTGTTTGAAAAGTGAAGACTGTTTTGCGAGACATTGACACTGTGTGTAACTCCTTCCACTAGAATATCACATTTAGTGTAAAATACAAACGTACTGATATAGGCCTCACAGAGAGGGATCTCTTATAGAAAAACACAAAAATCAACAACAACAACAACAATTGACCTACAGCTGTAACATTGTACACATTCAATATCAGTAACTCTCTGATAAGAGAGGCTTTGGTTGTTTGTGCTTATCTAGTTAATGGTGGAATCTGTCATTTAACTAATTTAAAAGATTCAACAATCTGGAGGCTCTTGTGTCTTTCGGACGAGCTAGAAGTTTAGCTTCCAAGTTTTGCCATTTTGCTAAAACCTGGAAAATCACAGAGCACCATATGACTTTAATTCAAAACCCAGAGAACACCCTTTTGTTTATTTTTCATAACTGAAAAGATTCTTACGGACTACAGCTTTAACAGCTAGTTAGAACACAGCTGGTTAGCTCTAACGAGCTGGTTAGCTGCTTAGCTGGTTAGCTGGTTAGCAGACCCAGCGGATGAAGCGTTCAAGGAATGTGGGTTTCCCCAGCGTGGCGTAGTCCTCTCCTCTAAAGATGGCTGACGTGTCTCCCAGGGCAACCTTCCTCAGCACTTCCTGGTCCGTGTCGGTCCCCATGGCGATCACCGTGGGAATGCCCTCGGCCCGCCGCATGGCTGAGACACCCTCCTCCAGGCTGTCGCCCGCGGTGATGCCGTCGGTGATAAAGACGAAGGACAGTTCAGCGTTACGACGTGCCAGGCGGCTTCCCTGTAGACCACACAGAGACAGTACAGTTATAGAGCGGTAGGACTGCCAGGAGGCTTCCCTGTAGACCACACAGAGAGACAGTACAGTTATAGAGCGGTAGGACTGCCAGGAGGCTTCCCTGTAGACCACACAGAGAGACAGTACAGTTATAGAGCGGTAGGACTGCCAGGAGGCTTCCCTGTAGACCACACAGAGAGACAGTACAGTTATACCGCATTAGGACTGCCAGGAGGCTTCCCTGTAGACCACACAGAGACAGTACAGTTATACAGCGTTGGGAGTATTGAAAACAGTGAGAGGGTGCTGGAGTATTGAAAACAGGAGAGGGTGCTGGAGTATTGAAACCTGGGGAGGGTGCTGGAATATTGAAAGCAGGGGAGGGTGCTGGAGTATTGAAAGCAGGGGAGGGTGCTGGAATATTGAAACCTGGGGAGGGTGCTGGAGTATTGAAAGCAGGGGAGGCTGCTGGAGTATTGAAAACAAGAGAGGGTGCTGGTGTATTTAAACCTGGGGAGGGTGCTGGAGTATTGAAAGCAGGGGAGGGTGCTGGAGTATTGAAAACAGGGGAGGGTGCTGGAGTATTGAAACCTGGGGAGGGTGCTGGAATATTGAAAACAGGGGAGGGTGCTAGAGTATTGAAAACGGGAGGGTGCTGGAGTATTGAAAACAGAGGAGGGTGCTGGAGTATTGAAAACAGAGGAGGGTGCTGGAGTATTGAAAACAGGGGAGGGTGCTGGAGTATTGTTAACAGGGGAGGGTGCTGGTAAATTGAAACCCGGGGAGGGTGCTGGAGTATTGAAAACAGGGGAGGGTGCTAGAGTATTGAAAACAGGGGAGGGTGCTGGTGTATTGAAACCTGGGGAGGGTGCTGGTGTATTGAAACCTGGGGAGGGTGCTGGAGTATTGAAAACAGGGGAGGGTGCTGGTGTATTGAAACCTGGGGAGGGTGCTGGAGTATTGAAAGCAGGGGAGGCTGCTGGAGTATTGAAAACAAGAGAGGGTGCTGGTGTATTTAAACCTGGGGAGGGTGCTGGAGTATTGAAAACGGGAGGGTGCTGGAGTATTGAAAACAGAGGAGGGTGCTGGAGTATTGAAAACAGGGGAGGGTGCTGGAGTATTGTTAACAGGGGAGGGTGCTGGTAAATTGAAACCCGGGGAGGGTGCTGGAGTATTGAAAACAGGGGAGGGTGCTGGAGTATTGAAAACAGGGGATGGTGCTGGTGTATTGAAAACAGGGGAGGGTGCTAGAGTATTGAAAGCAGGAGAGGGTGCTGGAGTATTGAAAGCAGGGGAGGGTGCTGGAATATTGAAACCTGGGGAGGGTGCTGGAGTATTGAAAACAAGAGAGGGTGCTGGTGTATTTAAACCTGGGGAGGGTGCTGGAGTATTGAAAACGGGAGGGTGCTGGAGTATTGAAAACAGAGGAGGGTGCTGGAGTATTGAAAACAGGGGAGGGTGCTGGAGTATTGTTAACAGGGGAGGGTGCTGGTAAATTGAAACCCGGGGAGGGTGCTGGAGTATTGAAAACAGGGGAGGGTGCTGGAGTATTGAAAACAGGGGATGGTGCTGGTGTATTGAAAACAGGGGAGGGTGCTAGAGTATTGAAAGCAGGAGAGGGTGCTGGAGTATTGAAAGCAGGGGAGGGTGCTGGAATATTGAAACCTGGGGAGGGTGCTGGAGTATTGAAAGCAGGGGAGGCTGCTGGAGTATTGAAAACAAGAGAGGGTGCTGGTGTATTTAAACCTGGGGAGGGTGCTGGAGTATTGAAAGCAGGGGAGGGTGCTGGAGTATTGAAAACAGGGGAGGGTGCTGGAGTATTGAAACCTGGGGAGGGTGCTGGAATATTGAAAACAGGGGAGGGTGCTAGAGTATTGAAAACGGGAGGGTGCTGGAGTATTGAAAACAGAGGAGGGTGCTGGAGTATTGAAAACAGAGGAGGGTGCTGGAGTATTGAAAACAGGGGAGGGTGCTGGATTATTGAAAACAGGGGAGGGTGCTGGATTATTGAAAACAAGGGAGGGTGATGGAGTATTGAAAACAAGGGAGGGTGCTGGTGTATTGAAAACAAGGGAGGGTGCTGGAGTATTGAAACCTGGGGAGGGTGCTGGAGTATTGAAAACAGGAGAGGGTGCTGGTGTATTGAAACCCGGGGAGGGTGCTGGAGTATTGAAAACAGGGGAGGGTGCTAGAGTATTGAAAGCAGGGGAGGGTGCTGGAATATTGAAAACAGGAGAGGGTGCTAGAGTATTGAAAACAGGGGAGGGTGCTGATGTATTGAAACCTGGGGAGGGTGCTGGACTATTGAAAACGGGAGGGTGCTGGTGTATTGAAACCTGGGGAGGGTGCTGGAATATTGAAAACAGGGGAGGGTGCTAGAGTATTGAAAACAGGGGAGGGTGCTAGTGTATTGAAAACAGGGGAGGGTGCTAGAGTATTGAAAACAGGAGAGGGTGCTGGATTTTTGAAACCTGTGGAGGGTGCTGGAGTATTGAAAACAGGGAAGGGTGCTGGAGTATTGAAACCTGGGGAGGGTGCTGGACTATTGAAAACAGGGGAGGGTGCTAGAGTATTGAAAACGGGAGAGGGTGCTGGAATATTGAAAACAGGGGAGGGTGCTGGAGTATTGAAAACAGGGGAGGGTGCTAGAGTATTGAAAACAGAGGAGGGTGCTGGAGTATTGAAAACAGGGGAGGGTGCTGGAGTATTGTTAACAGGGGAGGGTGCTGGTAAATTGAAACCCGGGGAGGGTGCTGGAGTATTGAAAACAGAGGAGGGTGCTGGAGTATTGAAAACAGGGGATGGTGCTGGTGTATTGAAAACAGGGGAGGGTGCTAGAGTATTGAAAGCAGGGGAGGGTGCTGGAGTATTGAAAACAAGGGAGGGTGCTGGAGTATTGAAACCTGGGGAGGGTGCTGGACTATTGAAAACAGGGGAGGGTGCTAGAGTATTGAAAACGGGAGAGGGTGCTGGAATATTGAAAACAGGGGAGGGTGCTGGAGTATTGAAAACAGGGGAGGGTGCTAGAGTATTGAAAACAGGAGAGGGTGCTGGAATATTGAAACGTGTTTAGGGTGCTGGAGTATTGAAAACAGGGGAGGGTGCTGGAGTATTGAAAACAAGGGAGGGTGATGAAGTATTGCAAACAGGAGAGGGTGCTGGAATATTGAAACCTGTGGAGGGTGCTGGATTATTGAAAACAGGGGAGGGTGCTGGATTATTGAAAACAAGGGAGGGTGATGGAGTATTGAAAACAAGGGAGGGTGCTGGTGTATTGAAAACAAGGGAGGGTGCTGGAGTATTGAAACCTGGGGAGGGTGCTGGAGTATTGAAAACAGGAGAGGGTGCTGGTGTATTGAAACCTGGGGAGGGTGCTGGAGTATTGAAAACAGGGGAGGGTGCTAGAGTATTGAAAGCAGGGGAGGGTGCTGGAATATTGAAAACAGGAGAGGGTGCTAGAGTATTGAAAACAGGGGAGGGTGCTGATGTATTGAAACCTGGGGAGGGTGCTGGACTATTGAAAACGGGAGGGTGCTGGTGTATTGAAACCTGGGGAGGGTGCTGGAATATTGAAAACAGGGGAGGGTGCTAGAGTATTGAAAACAGGGGAGGGTGCTAGTGTATTGAAAACAGGGGAGGGTGCTAGAGTATTGAAAACAGGAGAGGGTGCTGGATTTTTGAAACCTGTGGAGGGTGCTGGAGTATTGAAAACAGGGAAGGGTGCTGGAGTATTGAAAACAGGAGCGGGTGCTGGAATATTGAAACCTGGGGAGGGTGCTGGAGTAGTGAAAACAGGGGAGGGTGCTAGAGTATTGAAAACAGGAGAGGGTGCTGGAATATTGAAACATGTGGAGGGTGCTGGAGTATTGAAAACAGGGGAGGGTGCTGGAGTATTGAAAACAAGGGAGGGTGATGGAGTATTGAAAACAAGGGAGGGTGCTGGTGTATTGAAAACAAGGGAGGGTGCTGGAGTATTGAAACCTGGGGAGGGTGCTGGAGTATTGAAAACAGGAGAGGGTGCTGGTGTATTGAAACCTGGGGAGGGTGCTGGAGTGTTGAAAACAGGGGAGGGTGCTGGAGTATTGAAAGCAGGGGAGGGTGCTGGAATATTGAAAACAGGGGAGGGTGCTAGAGTATTGAAAACAGGGGAGGGTGCTGATGTATTGAAACCTGGGGAGGTTGCTGGAGTATTGAAAACGGGAGGGTGCTGGTGTATTGAAACCTGGGGAGGGTGCTGGAATATTGAAAACAGGGGAGGGTGCTAGAGTATTGAAAGCAGGGGATGGTGCTCGAGTATTGAAAACAGGGGAGGGTCTTAGAGTATTGAAAACAGGGGAGGGTGCTGGTGTTTTGAAACCTAGGGAGGGTGCTGGAGTATTGAAAGCAGGGGAGGGTGCTGGAATATTGAAAACAGGAGAGGGTGCTGGAGTATTGAAAACAGGAGAGGGTGCTGGATTTTTGAAACCTGTGGAGGGTGCTGGATTATTGAAAACAGGGGAGGGTGCAGGTGTATTGGAAACTGGGGAGGGTGCTGCAGTATTGAAAACAGGGGAGGGTGCTGGAATATTGAAAACAGGAGAGGGTGCTGGAGTATTGAAAACAGGAGAGGGTGCTGGATTTTTGAAACCTGTGGAGGGTGCTGGATTATTGAAAACAGGGGAGGGTGCAGGTGTATTGGAAACTGGGGAGGGTGCTGGAGTATTGAAAACAGGGGAGGGTGCTGGAGTATTGAAAACAGGGGAGGGTGCTAGAGTATTGAAAACAGGAGAGGGTGCTGGAATATTGAAACCTGTGGAGGGTGCTGGATTATTGAAAACTGCGGAGGGTGCTGGAGTATTGAACAGGGGAGGGTGCTAGAGTATTGAAACCTGGGGAGGGTGCTGGAATATTGAAAACGGGAGGCTGCTAGAATATTTAAAACGGGAGGGCCATCATTTTGACCCCATCTTAATGAGATATTTTTAATGTTTATATAATTTGTTTTGAGAATACAATGTAGCTCAGTATTTGAATGATTTATTTCATTCAGGGGTTTTTGCTCGTCTTTATCAGGGGTGCCATTAATGAAGGATCTGACTACCTGTGACATCACCAGGTTGTTGACAGCGTGTATGATGGCGCTGCCGAGAGAGGAGGCGGAGTCCATGTAGCTCATCCCTGCCAGCGAATCAGCGATCACCGTCAGATTGTGCGTGAGCGAAAACTCCACCCTCTGTTCTGACTGGCCGCCGTACTGCAGCAGGGCCACGCGGGCGTTCCTGTCGTCTGATTGGCCGTTGGCCAACGTGAGGCGGCGCGCCACATTCTCGATGAACTCCTTGGCTCGGCGGTGGTTCTCCACTCCCATCCTCTCTGACCCGTCCAGCATGAACACAAGGTCCACAGGGCGCTGGACACAGCTGGCCACCGCTGGTTCTGAAACACACACACACACACGTTGACACGTTGAAGAGACACACGTTGAAGAGACACACACAGCTATTGGATAAACATTTGTGTATTTTCATCTATTATCGTATGAATCTGTTATTATAGAATGTATATGTTATAGTATGTATATGTTATAGTATGTATCTGTTATAGTATGTATCTGTTATAGTATGTATCTGTTATAGTATGTATCTGTTATAGTATGTATCTGTTATAGTATGTAATTGTTATAGTATGTATCTGTTATTATAGTATGTATCTGTTATAGTATGTATCTGTTATAGTATGTATCTATTATTATAGTATGTGTCTATTATTATAGTATGTATCTATTTTAATATGTATATATTATAGTATGTATCTGTTATAGTATGTATCTATTATTATAGTATGTATCTGTTAAAGTATGTATCTGTTATTATAGTATGTATCTGTTATAGTATGTATCTGTTATAGTATGTAATTATTATAGTATGTATCTGTTATTATAGTATGTATCTGTTATAGTATGTATCTATTATAGTATGTATCTGTTATAGTATGTATATGTTATAGTATGTATATTTTATTATAGTATGTATCTGTTATAGTATGTATATTTTATTATAGTATGTACCTGTTATAGTATGTATCTGTTATAGTATGTATCTGTTATTATAGTATGTATCTGTTAAAGTATGTATCTGTTATAGTATGTATCTATTATTATAGTATGTATCTGTTATAGTATGTATCTATTATTATAGTATGTATCTGTTATAGTATGTATCTATTATAGTATGTATCTATTATTATAGTATGTATCTGTTATAGTATGTATCTATTATAGTATGTATCTGTTATAGTATGTATCTGTTATAGTATGTATCTGTTATAGTATGTAATTATTATAGTATGTATCTGTTATTATAGTATGTATCTGTTATAGTATGTATCTATTATAGTATGTATCTGTTATAGTATGTATATGTTATAGTATGTATCTGTTATAGTATGTATATTTTATTATAGTATGTACCTGTTATAGTATGTATCTGTTATAGTATGTATCTGTTATTATAGTATGTATCTGTTAAAGTATGTATCTGTTATAGTATGTATCTATTATTATAGTATGTATCTGTTATAGTATGTATCTATTATTATAGTATGTATCTGTTATAGTATGTATCTATTATAGTATGTATCTATTATTATAGTATGTATCTGTTATAGTATGTATCTGTTAAAGTATGTATCTGTTATAGTATGTATATATTATTATAGTATGTATCTGTTATAGTATGTATCTATTATTATAGTATGTATCTGTTATAGTATGCATCTATTATAGTATGTATCTGTTATAGTATGTATCTTTTATTATAGTATGTATCTGTTATAGTATGTATCTATTATTATAGTATGTATCTGTTAAAGTATGTATCTGTTATAGTATGTATCTATTATTATAGTATGTATCTGTTAAAGTATGTATCTGTTATAGTATGTATCTATTAAAGTATGTATCTGTTATAGTATGTATCTGTTATAGTATGTATCTGTTATAGTATGTATCTATTATTATAGTATGTATCTATTATTATAGTATGTATCTGTTAAAGTATGTATCTATTA
Source organism: Oncorhynchus clarkii lewisi (assembly GCF_045791955.1). Classification (NCBI taxonomy): domain Eukaryota; kingdom Metazoa; phylum Chordata; class Actinopteri; order Salmoniformes; family Salmonidae; genus Oncorhynchus; species Oncorhynchus clarkii. The sequence continues at coordinate 1,413,965 of NC_092166.1, forward strand.
TTATAGTATGTATCTGTTAAAGTATGTATCTATTATTATAGTATGTATCTGTTATAGTATGTATATATTATAGTATGTATCTGTTATAGTATGTATATATTATAGTATGTATCTGTTATAGTATGTATCTGTTATAGTATGTATATATTATAGTATGTATCTGTTATAGTATGTATATATTATAGTATGTATCTGTTATAGTATGTATCTATTATTATAGTATGTATCTGTTATAGTATGTATCTGTTATAGTATGTATCTGTTAAAGTATGTATCTGTTATAGTATGTATCTATTATTATAGTATGTGTCTATTATTATAGTATGTATCTATTGTTATAGTATGTATCTGTTATAGTATGTATCTGTTATAGTATGTATCTGTTATAGTATGTATATATTATTATAGTATGTATCTGTTATTATAGTATGTATCTGTTAAAGTATGTATCTGTTATAGTATGTATCTATTATTATAGTATGTATCTGTTATAGTATGTATCTATTATTATAGTATGTATCTGTTATAGTATGTATCTGTTATAGTATGTATCTGTTAAAGTATGTATCTGTTATAGTATGTATATATTATAGTATGTATCTGTTATAGTATGTATCTGTTAAAGTATGTATCTATTATAGTATGTATCTGTTATAGTATGTATCTATTATTATAGTATGTATCTGTTATAGTATGTATCTGTTAAAGTATGTATCTATTATTATAGTATGTATCTGTTATAGTATGTATCTGTTAAAGTATGTATCTATTATTATAGTATGTATATATTATAGTATGTATCTGTTATAGTATGTATCTATTATTATAGTATGTATCTATTATAGTATGTATCTGTTATAGTATGTATCTATTATTATAGTATGTATCTGTTATAGTATGTATCTATTATTATAGTATGTATCTGTTATAGTATGTATCTGTTATAGTATGTATCTGTTATAGTATGTATCTGTTATAGTATGTATCTGTTAAAGTATGTATCTGTTATAGTAGGTATATATTATTATAGTATGTATCTGTTATAGTATGTATCTGTTATAGTATGTATCTGTTATAGTATGTATCTGTTATAGTATGTATCTGTTATAGTATGTATCTGTTATAGTATGTATCTGTTAAAGTATGTATCTGTTAAAGTATGTATCTGTTATAGTATGTATCTGTTAAAGTATGTATCTGTTATAGTATGTATCTGTTATAGTATGTATCTGTTATAGTATGTATCTGTTATAGTATGTATCTGTTATAGTATGTATCTGTTAAAGTATGTATCTGTTATAGTAGGTATATATTATTATAGTATGTATCTGTTATAGTATGTATCTGTTATAGTATGTATCTGTTATAGTATGTATCTGTTATAGTATGTATCTGTTATAGTATGTATCTGTTATAGTATGTATCTGTTATAGTATGTATCTGTTAAAGTATGTATCTGTTAAAGTATGTATCTGTTATAGTATGTATCTGTTAAAGTATGTATCTGTTATAGTATGTATCTGTTATAGTATGTATCTGTTATAGTATGTATCAGAATGATCTTACCAGTTTTACAGGGAAGGTCAGGACACACGATCACAGGGTCTAAGAGAGAAGTATTCATCATTTATCTCTGTTATACAAGTACTATGTGTACAAGAGAATGTGTGTGTTTAGGTGTGTGTGTGTGTGTACCTGGGCAGAGCACGGTCTCTATCTTGTCGATGAACTCCTCTGCCACCAGATCAGCGAAGCGCCTCATCCCCAGCACCCTACCGTCTCTCTGACAGGCTATACTCTTCAGGCTCTCATTCTCCTCTATCTGGTCAAACATGTCCCCTATACCTATAGCGCTCACGTCCACACTGGGGTCGCTGCTCACACACACACACACACACACACACACACACACACCCACACACACACACACACACAAATCATAAGATAGGTGGCACACACAGCTGATAAAACATGTGTCCCCCCTCGACACACACACACACACACACACACACACACACACACACACACACACACACACACACACACACACACACACACACACAGCTCCAGCTCCCGGGTCTGGTACCTGCAGAGGTATGTGAGCAGTGAGTCATCGTCCCTGGGGTCGAACCGTCCGTCTGTGATGACCACCACGGTGACGTTGGCTTTAGCTCGGCGGCTGTCCTTGATCAAGTGGTCGTAGGCATACTTCAGCGCTGACGGGGTCCACGTCCCCCCGGCTATCCACTCCAGACGCTTCACCGCATCCTACAGACAGACGGACAGGGTGGGAAGGTGTTAGCCCACTGAGCTCGGGGAGTTAATGCAAGTCTTCAGGTCTCATCCTGCAAAGGGTCGGGCCGAGAGAGGGCGGGGGTGTGGGTGTTTATGTCTCAGTCTGGGTTCGAAGGTCAAACTCAGGCGATCTGAACACCACAAGACTGTGTCGCCCGCTGAGCTAAAGCCTTGGCATTAACTCGGGGAGCTAATACAAGTCTTCAGTTGTCAGGTAATGTTAGACTTGTGTGTCGCTCCACTTCAAGACAGACAGGGAGTCACATATTGTTGGTATATAGTTTATTATTATTATATTACTTTGAGGTAGAGGTCACATATTATGGGTATATAGTTTATTATTATTATATTACTTTGAGGTAGAGGTCACATATTATTGGTATATAGTTTATTATTATTATATTACTTTGAGGTAGAGGTCACATATTATTGGTATATAGTTTACTATTATTATAGTACTTTGAGGTAGAGGTCACATATTATTGGTATATAGTTTATTATTGTTATTATTGTTATAGTACCTTGAAGTAGGACGATTAAATCCTATATGCTAATCGTCCTCCTAAAGGTAGGCTAAATCCTATATGCTAATCGTCCTCCTACGGCTAAATCCTATATGCTAATCGTCCTCCTACGGCTAAATCCTATATGCTAATCGTCCTCCTACGGCTAAATCCTATATGCTAATCGTCCTCCTACGGCTAAATCCTATATGCTAATCGTCCTCCTAAAGGTAGGCTAAATCCTATATGCTAATCGTCCTCCTACGGCTAAATCCTATATGCTAATCGTCCTCCTACGGCTAAATCCTATATGCTAATCGTCCTCCTACGGCTAAATCCTATATGCTAATCGTCCTCCTACGGCTAAATCCTATATGCTAATCGTCCTCCTACGGCTAAATCCTATATGCTAATCGTCCTCCTAAAGGTAGGCTAAATCCTATATGCTAATCGTCCTCCTACGGCTAAATCCTATATGCTAATCGTCCTCCTACGGCTAAATCCTATATGCTAATCGTCCTCCTAAAGGTAGGCTAAATCCTATATGCTAATCGTCCTCCTACGGCTAAATCCTATATGCTAATCGTCCTCCTAAAGGTAGGCTAAATCCTATATGCTATATGCTAGTGTCCACGCGTTTTCCTTTTCAATGATGATCACATTTTTTGATTGCACCTCGACTCCACTTCTTTTCTATTTATTTTTTTATTGAACCTTTATTTAACTTTACATTATCAATATGTATTTACAGACACAGTAGTAAACTATAGTCTAATAGTCTCAAATTAATTCCCTAGGAAATATAACTGCCAGTGATTCGTAGGCAGCCTACTCTATTTCAATGAGAGGAGCCCAACTAGGAGAGGAGAGGTAGCCGCAGCAGAGGTTGAAGCAGCGAATGCTGAGTGTGAATAAGGTGACAAAGGTTTTAATACAAAAGGCTAACGGCGTTTCCAAATTATCTGCGGGACAACAAAAAATATTTAACTCCCAAAGACAAATGTCTGACCCGCTCGCTCGCCGGCAGTGTGAAAAATGCAGAGCGCGCTACAATGAGTTCTGTCGGACCCACCAGGCAGCCCTCTACCTTGAAGCCACAATTGGGGCGGCAGGGTAGCCTAGTGGTTAGAGCGTTGGACTAGTAACCGGAAGGTTTCAAGTTCAAACCCCCGAGCTGACAAGGTACAAATCTGTCGTTCTGCCCCTGAACAGGCAGTTAACCCACTGTTCCTAGACCAGTTAACCCACTGTTCCTAGACCAGTTCATGTTCCTAGGCCGTCATTGAAAATAAAAAATAAATAAAAATTCACATACCTTGAAGGCAGACAGGGAGTCGATCTTGGAGTCATTGAGCCTGATGGCCTGGAAGGTTCCACTGTGACTGTACTGTACCACCCCCACTCTGGTACCTGCGGAGTATGCCGGAGTCACCAGGGAGAAAAAACACTTTACATTCTACACAATCGGTACTAGCAGGAGAAGTTATCTGGGTGTAAAAAAAATGAAATGTTTTGAGTGATCAGAATCTGAACTAACACCGCACAAATAAGCCTATAGTCGTAGTGTGTGTGTGTGTGTACCTGTCTCTGAGTTGGGGTCCTTGGCCATAGATCCCAGTCTGTTGATGGTGTTGATCACAAAGTTCTTCTCCAGAGTGAAGTTGGCGAGACCAACGGACTCTGAGCTGTCAATCACAAACACGATGTCCAGCGCCCCACACCGCTTCTCACAGTCTGCACGGACAACACAGTACAGGGGTTAACGGTGTGTTCGTCTGCTTTCTCACAGTCTGCACGGACAACACAGTACAGGGGTTAATGGTGTGTTCATCTGCTTTCTCACAGTCTGCACGGACAACACAGTACAGGGGTTAATGGTGTGTTCATCTGCTTTCTCACAGTCTGCACGGACAACACAGTACAGGGGTTAATGGTGTGTTCATCTGCTTTCTCACAGTCTGCACGGACAACACAGTACAGGGTTACAGGGGTTAATGGTGTGTTCGTCTGCTTTCTCACAGTCTGCACGGACAACACAGTACAGGGGTTAACGGTGTGTTCGTCTGCTTTCTCACAGTCTGCACGGACAACACAGTACAGGGTTACAGGGGTTAATGGTGTGTTCGTCTGCTTTCTCACAGTCTGCACGGACAACACAGTACAGGGGTTAACGGTGTGTTCGTCTGCTTTCTCACAGTCTGCACGGACAACACAGTACAGGGTTACAGGGGTTAATGGTGTGTTGGTCTGCTTTCTCACAGTCTGCACGGACAACACAGTACAGGGGTTAACGGTGCTTAGCGACTGCCGCTTCTTCTTTGTTCGGCTCATGTTACGTTAATTACGCTAACCACTATTATTGAGTCCATGCAACTTATTATGCAAAATGTTTACTCCTGAACTCATTTAGGCTTACCATAACAAAGGGGTTGAATACTCATTGACTCAAGATATTTCAGCTTTTAATGTTACATTTTTTTTTCTCTACAAACATAATTCCACTTTGACATTATGGGTTATTGTGTGTAGATCAATGACACAAATTCTCAATTGAATCCATTTTAAATTCAGGCTGTATCACAACTAAATGTGGAAAAAGTCAAGGGCTGTGACTTGTTTCTGAAGGCTCTGTAGTCCATGAGTTTGGTGATATTTGAAGGTAATTGAAGGGAGTTTTAAACCGAGTGATAAACTGGTTGGTATTTTCACCATTTTAAGTAATAGAGGTTCACTAGGATGCTAATGGTTTTACATGTAAGCAAAGTGAACAAGATGGCACACAAACTATTTTTTTTAGCTCCTATTGGGTTTATTTTCTATAAACGAAGGCTCAGTTAACTTCAGCTAAAATATGTACATATGCAAAGTGAAGATAGAATGTGTTAAACATGTTTATTTGTAAGAAAATAGCATTTAACAGTTCGCTAGCATTATGCTAACAGGAAATGTGTTTTGCTAAGCGCTAGCTAGCTCTAGGCTATTGGGTTTCCGGGATCCTTGTCGCATGTGTTGGTTAATAATGGGACGTTTCTAGCGTTGTTTAACACAAAGCCGTGTGTAGCTTTATGGAAATTGACACCGCTAGTACACTGAGCTCTCTATAATGTAATGTTAACCCTTATGGTCCAATTTGACGGTTTTACAGGACAAATAGCTGTTGTTGTTATACACTCGCTTCTATACTGATTGAATAGTCTTAGGTAATACGCACTAGTTATTTGACTGTTACTGAGAGGTAATTAGCGGATTCTGCAGATGTATGGAGATAGGGGCATGCTGTCCGGTCCTCTGACAGTCTCTATGGGGGTGCCACAGGGTTCAATTCTCGGGCCGACTCTTTTCTCTGTATATATCAATGATGTTTCTCATGCTGCGGGCGATTCCCTGATCCACCTCTACGCAGACGACACCATTCTATATACTTCCGGCCCGTCCTTGGACACTGTGCTATCTAACCTCCAAACGAGCTTCAATGCCATACAGCACTCCTTCCGTGGCCTCCAACTGCTCTTAAACGCTAGTAAAACCAAATGCATGCTTTTCAACCGTTCGCTGCCTGCACCCGCACGCCTGACCAGCATCACCACCCTGGATGGTTCCGACCTTGAATATGTGGACATCTATAAGTACCTAGGTGTCTGGCTAGACTCTAAACTCTCCTTCCAGACCCATATCAAACATCTCCAATCGAAAATCAAATCAAGAGTCGGCTTTCTATTCCGCAACAAAGCCTCCTTCACTCACGCCGCCAAACTTACCCTAGTAAAACTGACTATCCTACCGATCCTCGACTTCGGCGATGTCATCTACAAAATTGCTTCCAACACTCTACTCAGCAAACTGGATGCAGTTTATCACAGTGTCATCCGTTTTGTCACTAAAGCACCTTATACCACCCACCACTGCGACTTGTATGCTCTAGTCGGCTGGCCCTCGCTACATATTCGTCGCCAGACCCACTGGCTCCAGGTCATCTACAAGTCCATGCTAGGTAAAGCTCCGCCTTATCTCAGTTCACTGGTCACGATGGCAACACCCACCCGTAACACGCGCTCCAGCAGGTGTATCTCACTGATCATCCCTAAAGCCAACACCTCATTTGGCCGCCTTTCGTTCCAGTTCTCTGCTGCCTGTGACTGGAACGAATTGCAAAAATTTGGAGAATTTTATCTCCCTCACCAACTTCAAACATCTGCTATCTGAGCAGCTAACCGATCGCTGCAGCTGTACATAGTCTATTGGTAAATAGCCCACCCATTTTCACCTACCTCATCCCCATACTGTTTTTATTTATTTATTTTTCTGCTCTTTTGCACACCAATACCTGTACATAACCATCTGATCATTTATCACTCCAGTGTTAATCTGCATAATTGTAATTATTCGCCTACCTCCTCATGCCTTTTGCACACAATGTATATAGACTCCCCTTTTTTCTACTGTGTTATTGACTTGTTAATTGTTTACTCCATGTGTAACTCTGTGTTGTCTGTTCACACTGCTATGCCTTATCTTGGCCAGGTCGCAGTTGCAAATGAGAACTTGTTCTCAACTAGCCTACCTGGTTAAATAAAGGTGAAATAAAATTTTAAAAAAATAGCTTTTTGAACTTGACGCCTTCATTTTTTGGAATGTGAAAAATACTACAATGCACTTGTAATGACAAAACATGAAAAAAATAAAACTACTGTAAAATGTAATACATTTTGGAGTAATACTAATACTGAAATTAATATTAATACTGAAATTAATATTAATACTGAAATTCATACTAATACTGAAATTAATACTAATACTACAATTAATGCTAATACTAAAATTAATATAAATACTGAAATTCATACTAATACTAAAATTAATATAAATACTGAAATTCATATTAATACTAATTCTGAAATTAATATTAATACTGACATTAATACTAATACTAAAATTAATATTAATACTGAAATTCATACTACTGGTAAAATTAATATAAATACTGAAATTAATGCTAATACTAAAATGTATATAAATACTGAAATTCATACTAATACTGAAATTAATATAAATACTGAAATTCATACTAATACTGAAATTAATGCTAATACTAATACTGAAATGTATATTAATACTAATTCTGAAATTAATGCTACTACTAAAATTAATATAAATACTGAAATTGGGGGCTGTGCTTTGGCAAAGTGGGTGGGGTTATATCCTTCCTGTTTGGCCCTGTCCGGGGGTGTCCTCGGATGGGGCCACAGTGTCTCCTGACCCCTCCTGTCTCAGCCTCCAGTATTTATGCTGCAGTAGTTTATGTGTCGGGGGGCTAGGGTCAGTTTGTTATATCTGGAGTACTTCTCCTGTCCCATTCGGTGTCCTGTGTGAATCTAAGTGTGCGTTCTCTAATTCTCTCTTTCTCTCTTTCTCTCTCTCGGAGGACCTGAGCCATAGAACCATGCCCCAGGACTACCTGACATGATGACTCCTTGCTGTCACCAGTCCACCTGGCCGTGCTGCTGCTCCAGTTTCAACTGTTCTGCCTTATTATTATTCGACCATGCTGGTCATTTATGAACATTTGAACATCTTGGCCATGTTCTGTTATAATCTCCACCCGGCACAGCCAGAAGAGGACTGGCACCCCACATAGCCTGGTTCCTCTCTAGGTTTCTTCCTAGGTTTTGGCCTTTCTAGGGAGTTTTTCCTAGCCACCGTGCTTCTACACCTGCATTGCTTGCTGTTTGGGGTTTTAGGCTGGGTTTCTGTACAGCACTTTGAGATATCAGCTGATGTACGAAGGGCTTTATAAATACATTTGATTTGATTTGATTTGAAATTAATGCTAATACTAAAATTAATATAAATACTGAAATTCATACTAATACTGAAATGAATGCTAATACTAATACTGAAATGTATATTAATACTAATACTGAAATTCATACCAATACTAATACTGAAATTAATACTAATACTGAAATTCATACTAATACTAATACTGAAATTAATACTAATACTGAAATTAATACTAATACTAATACTGCAATTAATACTAATACAGAAATTCATACTAATACTAATACTGAAATTAATACTAATACTGAAATTAATACTAATACTGACATTAATACTAATACTGAAATTAATACTAATACTGAAATTCATACTAATACTGAAATTAATACCAATACTGAAATTAATACTACTACTGACATTAATACTAGTACTGAAATTCATACTAATACTGAAATTCATACTAATACTGAAATTAATACTAATACTGAAATTCATACTGATACTGAAATGAATACCAATACTGAAATTAATACTAATACTGAAATTCATACCAATACTAATACTGAAATTCATACTAATACTGAAATTCATAGTAATACTAATGCTGAGATTACTACTGAAATTAATACTAATACTGGAACTAATATTAATACTGAAAATCATACTAATACGAATACTGAAATTAATGCTAATACTAATATGAATACTAATACTAATACTGAAATTAATATGAATACTGAAATTCATACTAATACTAATACTGGAATTAATATTAATACTGAAATTCATACTAATACTGAAATTCATATTAATACCAATACTGACATTCATATTAATACCAATACTGAAATTAATACTAATACTGAAATTAATACTAATACTGGAATTCATACTAATACTAATACTGAAATTACTACTGAAATTACTACTAATACTGAAATTATTATTAATGCTGAATTTCATACTAATATGAATACTGAAATTAATACTGAAATTAATACTAATACTGCAATTAATACTAATACTAATATCAATATTTCTACTGAAATTCATACTAATATGAATACTGAAATCAATACTGAAATTAATACTAATACTGAAATCAATACTAATACTAGTACTGAAATCAATATTACTACTGAAATTCATACTAATACGAATACTGAAATAAATACTGAAATTAATACTAATACTGAAATTCATACTAATATTGCCATTAATGCTAATACTGCAATTAATGCTAACACTGGAATTAATACTACCACTGAAATTAGTGCTAATACTAATATTGATACTAATACTGAAATTAATACTAATACCGAAATTCATACTAATACTAATACTGCAATTCATACTAATGCTGAAATTAATACTAATACTGACATTAATACTAATACTGAAATTCATACGGAAATTAATACACTACTGAAATTAATGAATACTAATATTAATACCAATATTAATACTAATACTAATACTGAACACTAAGTTTTGTTCGCCTCATCATTTCAGGCTGTTGTGTGTGTGTTTTGTGTGAATGTGTGTGTGTGTCTGAATAACTCACCACAGCAGCCACAGGTCTCTCTGATGTAGTTCATAACATCACATTCCTACAATGAAAACATCACATTTCATCACAAGACCTTTCTCTGAGAGGGATGACAAAAGAGGGATAGAGGGGATTGAGAGGATAGAGGAATGGAGAGAGAGGGATAGAGGGGAGAGAGGGATAGAGGGGATTGAGGGACAGGGAGAGGGGAGAGAGGGATAGAGGGATAGGGGATAGAGGGATAGGGGGGATAGATGGATAGAGGGGATAGATGATAGGGGGGATAGAGTGAGGGGGGATAGATGGATAGAGGGGGAGAGGGATAGAGGGGGAGAGGGATAGGGGGGATAGATGGAGAGGGGATAGAAGGGTAGAGGGGATAGATTGGGTAGAGGGAGAGGGGATAGAGGAGTAGAGTGAGAGGGGATAGAGGGATAGAGGTTCTTACTGTTAGGCCGGGATCTCCCTCAGGACCTGGATCTCCCTGTAGAGAGAAAGGAGATGCTTTCATACACAGATTATAACACACACACACACACACTCAAACACACTCACTCACTCGAACACACTCACACACTCGAACACACTCAAACACACACACGCCGTGTGGAAGTACTGTCTGTGTGTGTATGTGTGTGTGTGTGTATGCGTGTGTGTGTGTGTGTCTGTGTGTGTGTCTGTGTGTGTGTGCGTGGGTGCTTGTGTACGTACATCTCGTCCACCCACTCCTCTTGGTCCTCTGAATCCAGGTTCTCCCTGAGGCCCTGGTTCTCCCTCCTCTCCAGAGGTTCCCTTTCCCCCTGGTCCTCCCTTGGGGCCACAGTCTCCTCTGCCTCCTCTGGGCCCTGGACCGCCCTTCTCCCCACGTTCACCCTGAATACACACAGGGTCAGACGGTGTGTTAGAGAGAGTGTTAGGGAGTGTGTGTGTGTCAGGGAACCATCCTACTCAATAAACTATACTAAATATATTCAAGCTGTAAAGAGCTGCTATTTTTTAAACTTCCTGTTTTGCCATTTCTGAATGTGTTATTCAATTTGTTTCTATGTGCTATAGTAGTAAAAGCCAAATTCTACGTTCTTTCAAATATTTTATATCTATTTATATCTACAGAGGTCCTGAAATCCAAATCAAATGGCTAAATGTTAAAAACAATTCCATATGTTATCTTAGTAGATATTGCAATCTAAGGGCGTATTTAATAAAAATAAGGCCTATTGAGTCCAAGTTAAAAACAGGGACAAAGTAAGCTACTGTTTTTGAGGCTGACTTCTTTGCCTCATGATTTGACAAATCGCGCACAATTTCTCTGTGTTTCACACCAGAGTGCATCACTCCCGACAGACACAAGCAAAAACTCTTTCCATAAATGTCTTTAAGCACAAGCTGTCAGAGCAGTTTACAGATCACTGCACCTGTAAACAGCCCATCTGTCTACCTCATCCCCATATTGTATTTATTTATTTATTTATTTATTTAGCACCCCAGTGTCTCTACCTGCACATTCATCTTCTGCCAATCTACCATTCCAGACTGAAGCCTCCGAACACCTCAACTTATACCTCATTCAATCACCGCTGTGATCCCTTCCCAACACTAAGTAGCCTTCTCATTCCCATTCCTGCTTTGTCATCTCCGTGCAGTCCTCGCCTATACTGTGGTTCTCCCATCCTTGTAAATTGCTCAAGTCACCAGCCTCCACTGGTGTGTGTGTGTGTGTGTGTGTGTGTGTGTGTGTGTGTGTGTGCGCGTACCGTTGGTCCTCTTGGTCCTGGGTAACTGAAGCCAGCTCTTCCCACGTCGCCCTACAGCAGCACAGAAATCAATCGATCAGTACAGAGATCAATCAATCACAACACAGTCAAAACAGTCACATTAGGGTTCCCAAACTCGGTCCTGGGTCCGTCTGGGGGCATGTTTTGGTTTTAACCCTTAACACTCCACATATGATTCAAATGATCAATAGCTTGATGATTAGTTGATCATTTGAATCAGCTGTGTAGTGCTAGGGACAAAAACCCAAAACATGCCCCCCTCGAGGTCCCGATAACTGAGTTTGGGGAACCTCCTGCATTAAAGATAGAGTCACAGCCATTCATGAAGTCAACAGCAATATCAGGTTGACTTCCACAACAGCTAGAAGATCGTTAAACTTCTCTGTTGTCTTTTGCATCTCACTCATCTGTAACATCTGCAGTTCATCCTGCTCCTCGTCACTGAGTCTCAGACAAACACACACACACAACTACACACACACTCAGACAGACACACACAACTACACACACACTCAGACAAACACACACACAACTACACACACACTCAGACAAACACACACACAACTACACACACACTCAGACAGACACACACAACTACACACACTCAGACAAACACACACACAACTACACACACACTCAGACAAACACACACACAACTACACACACACTCAGACAAACACACACACACAAACTACACACACACTCAGACAAACACACACAACTACACACACACTCAGACAAACACACACACACAAACTACACACACACTCAGACAAACACACACACACACAACTACACACACACTCAGACAAACACACACACAACTACACACACACTCAGACAAACACACACACACAAACTACACACACTCAGACAAACACACACACAACTACACACACACTCAGACAAACACACACACAACTACACACACACTCAGACAAACACACACACACAAACTACACACACACTCAGACAAACACACACACACACAACTACACACACACTCAGACAAACACACACACAACTACACACACACTCAGACAAACACACACACACAAACTACACACACACTCAGACAAACACACACACACCTTTGGTCCTGCCAGGCCGGGGTCTCCTCTCGGTCCGGCATCACCGGGGTCCCCACGGGTACCCTGTTACACAGATAGTGGTTACCATAGCAACATTATGATGCCATCCCCGTGGTTACTGTAAATTGCCACCATATCACCATAACATAACCATGTACACACACACACACACACACACACACACACACACACACACACACACACACATACAGGAACACAAGAACATTAGGAAAGCATTGTGATCGGACTGGTAAAGCTATGATCTGTGACCTACGTTCTTCCCTGCCGCTCCTGAAGTACCGGGGGGCCCGCGTGGCCCCGGGAGTCCGTTGTCCCCCTTGGTTCCTTTGTTTCCTACTTCACCTGGCAGTCCTCTCAGCCCCTCAGGTCCTGCCTCGCCCTGAAACACAGAAGGACAACACAGGCAGGTAGGGTGTGTCTGTAAGGTGTGTCTGTGTCTGAGCGAGTGAAAGTGTGTGTGTGTGTGTGTGTGTGTACGTGTGCGTGTGAGAGCAAGTGTGTGTGAGCGATGTTGTGTCATACCTTGTCTCCTTTAACTCCGTCTGGTCCCGGGGTCCCCTTTGACCCAAAGTCTCCTCTTCTCCCCTACAAACACAACAACCCAACAACCATTAGAGAAACATTACACAACCGTTAAGAGACAGAAACCATTAGACTATGGCCACGACGTTCAGACAATATTGAGACACAGAGCTAGTTTCCCTAGAACACGTTGCCTGTGGCATCATGCAGAGTTTCAGAGGGTCTCACCAGTTCTCCCTTGTCTCCTGGGCCTCCAATAGTTCCCTAGAAGAGACACACAAACGATTATCTGACATACAGTATTTTACATTGTTGTGCCAGTTAGAGTGTTGTAGTATGTGTGGAGCTTCTTACTGGTGTTCCTTTGGCTCCAGGGAAGCCAGGCGAGCCGGGACTCCCTCTCTCACCCTGAGGAGGAGGAAGACAACAAGGTTATTTACCCTTTGACCTCTAACTTTGACCTCTAACCTTTCTATCGGGTGTTGGGGAATAATCAGAATTGGTTTGTAACATAGGTAAGATGTTTTATATTCTTCATATGTTTATAAGTTACTTCTCATCAGAATGTTTATTTTTGTATAATACTGTGGCGGGGTTGCAGTATCTGTTCTCTGTCAGGACTAGGTTATTTGGGCCGCAGAGAGGGGAGAAACAAGCGTGCATCTCTTGGCTCCACAATGTCTGTGTGCCAGTCAGTGTGTCTCTGTGATCTTGTCAAGATAGGATGGATTTGATATATGCCTGTTGATATGGAGGATTGGTTTATGGTTCTGAGTTTGAGAAAATGACATAGTTTAGGAGACAAAGCTGAACGATAAATTATGGCCAATGCTGTCTGGCTATGTGTGTCTTTGCTATAAAGGATCTCAGTTGCAACGTGTAAGGGACTCTCAGAGAATTCATTTATAGACACTGAATTGATCTGAGAGTCACAGGGTTGTGATGGAGCTCATATAATTAAAGATGGACTTTATGATAACTCTGACTTGTGTGTGGTTTGCTCTCATGATTTGGTAAATACAGGAAATTTCCACGACACGGGTCCCTGGCCTAACAACCAGAGAGGAGCCGTGGAGAGCAACAGAGGTCAGGGATGATCCCTCTGATGTCAGAGCTGTACGGAACACTGGGATGTAGCAAGTAACATCATATCGTGTGCAGTGACTTCCTGTTTACCTTAGGTCCAGCGTCTCCCACCGGGCCGAGGGGGCCTGCGCTTCCTGGTCGACCGGGATCTCCCTGGAGACACAAACACGGTGATTGTATAACTAGGGTCCAAGCAGCAAACGAGGCGTTGTAATTTTGTTATTAAAATTCTGTTTGATCTCAATCGCGTACCTTCTCTCCGTCTGTTCCAGGAAGTCCACCATTGCCCGCGTCTCCTGGGTGACCATCAGGACCCTGTTGTCAGACACACACACACACACACACACACACACACACACACACACACACACAGGGAAAATAGTGATCAATGTACACTCATTTCAACCACAAATCAACAACACGATTTCAAGGGTTGGTTTACTTGAAGTAGAATTCAGGTTTGTTGAGAACACAATTAAATATCAAGGCAATAGTGTTGCTAGTAATAGTAACATATACTAGATGTGTCACGCCTACTCTCCCTCCTCCCCCCCCTCCTGCCCCCCCCCCCCCCCCCCCCACCCACCTGCCTTCCCTAGTCACACGCATCAGCGATATTGGACTCACCTGGACTCTATCACCTGTTTATTACCTCCCCTGTCTGTGTCAGTTCCCTGCTCTGTTCCCTGCTGCTGCATTGATTGTCGCCTGTCTGTTCCCAGTTCTGGCGCTGTTCCTGTAGGTTTCTCAGAACATACCCTGTCTCCTGGATCTAGTCAGGTTTCTCAGAACATACCCTGTCTCCTGGATCTAGTCAGGTTTCTCAGAACATACCCTGTCTCCTGGGTCGAGTCAGGTTTCTCAGAACATACCCTGTCTCCTGGATCTAGTCAGGTTTCTCAGAACATACCCTGTCTCCTGGATCTAGTCAGGTTTCTCAGAACATACCCTGTCTCCTGGATCTAGTCAGGTTTCTCAGAACATACCATGTCTCCTGGATCTAGTCAGGTTTCTCAGAACATACCCTGTCTCCTGGATCTAGTCAGGTTTCTCAGAACATACCCTGTCTCCTGGATCTAGTCAGGTTTCTCAGAACATACCCTGTCTCCTGGATCTAGTCAGGTTTCTCAGAACATACCCTGTCTCCTGGATCTAGTCAGGTTTCTCAGAACATACCCTGTCTCCTGGATCTAGTCAGGTTTCTCAGAACATACCCTGTCTCCTGGATCTAGTCAGGTTTCTCAGAACATACCCTGTCTCCTGGATCTCGTCAGGTTTCTCAGAACATACCCTGTCTCCTGGGTCGAGTCAGGTTTATCAGAACATACCCTGTCTCCTGGATCTCGTCAGGTTTCTCAGAACATACCCTGTCTCCTGGATCTCCTTTGCAGCCGGGAGCGCCGATGCGCCCGATCTTCCCCTTCTGTCCGTCTGTCCCGTTGCGTCCAGCGAGGCCGGCCACACCCTTCGTCCCCTCAGCTCCGATCTCTCCCTGAAAACACACACACTCAGCAATAACACAGAATCTTCCCCGAGTCCCACGCTGCCCAGATCTGAAAATCAATAAATAATACCTAATTAAATATTTATCTCACCTTTTCACCCTCCAGACCGATTTCACCCTACAAGAACAGAACAGAAATCAGAACAACACAACAACAGAGCACAGAACACGGATCAACAGAACAACAGCCATTAGGGAAACAACACACATAATTACTGATATTACTAGTCACTATATATAAATACATTATTACTGGTATTACTAGTCACTACATATAAATACATTATTACTAGTCACTATATATAAATACATTATTACTAGTCACTATATATAAATACATTATTACTGGTATTACTAGTCACTATATATAAATACATTATTACTGGTATTACTAGTCACTACATATAAATACATTATTACTAGTATTACTAGTCACTACATATAAATACATTATTACTAGTCACTATATATAAATACATTATTACTGGTATTACTAGTCACTACATATAAATACATTATTACTAGTATTACTAGTCACTACATATAAATACATTATTACTAGTCACTATATATAAATACATTATTACTAGTCACTACATATAAATACATTATTACTGGTATTACTAGTCACTACATATAAATACATTATTACTAGTCACTATATATAAATACATTATTACTAGTCACTATATATAAATACATTATTACTAGTCACTATATATAAATACATTATTACTAGTCACTATATATAAATACATTATTACTGGTATTACTAGTCACTACATATAAATACATTATTACTAGTCACTATATATAAATACATTATTACTAGTCACTATATATAAATACATTATTACTAGTCACTATATATAAATACATTATTACTAGTCACTATATATAAATACATTATTGCTGGTATTACTAGTCACTACATATAAATACATTGTTACTGGTATTACTAGTCACTACATATAAATACATTATTACTGATATTACTAGTCACTATATATAAATACATTATTACTAGTCACTACATATAAATACATTGTTACTGGTATTACTAGTCACTACATATAAATACATTATTACTGGTATTACTAGTCACTATATATAAATACATTGTTACTGGTATTACTAGTCACTATATATAAATACATTATTACTGGTATTACTAGTCACTACATATACATACATTATTACTGGTATTACTAGTCACTACATATAAATACATTATTACTGGTATTACTAGTCACTACATATAAATACATTATTACTAGTCACTATATATAAATACATTATTACTGGTATTACTAGTCACTACATATAAATACATTATTACTACTCACTACATATAAATACATTATTACTGGTATTACTAGTCACTATATATAAATACATTGTTACTGGTATTACTAGTCACTACATATAAATACATTATTACTAGTCACTATATATAAACACATTATTACTAGTCACTACATATAAACACATTATTACTACTCACTACATATAAATACATTATTAGTGGTATTACTAGTCACTATATATAAATACATTATTACTGGTATTACTAGTCACTATATATAAACACATTATTACTGGTATTACTAGTCACTACATATAAATACATTATTACTGGTATTACTAGTCACTACATATAAATACATTATTACTGGTATTACTAGTCACTATATATAAATACATTATTGCTGGTATTACTAGTCACTACATATAAATACATTATTACTAGTCACTATATATAAATACATTATTACTGGTATTACTAGTCACTATATATAAATACATTATTACTAGTCACTATATATAAATACATTATTACTAGTCACTATATATAAATACATTATTGCTGGTATTACTAGTCACTACATATAAATACATTGTTACTGGTATTACTAGTCACTACATATAAATACATTATTACTGATATTACTAGTCACTATATATAAATACATTATTACTAGTCACTACATATAAATACATTGTTACTGGTATTACTAGTCACTACATATAAATACATTATTACTGGTATTACTAGTCACTATATATAAATACATTGTTACTGGTATTACTAGTCACTATATATAAATACATTATTACTGGTATTACTAGTCACTACATATAAATACATTATTACTGGTATTACTAGTCACTACATATAAATACATTATTACTGGTATTACTAGTCACTACATATAAATACATTATTACTAGTCACTATATATAAATACATTATTACTGGTATTACTAGTCACTACATATAAATACATTATTACTACTCACTACATATAAATACATTATTACTGGTATTACTAGTCACTATATATAAATACATTGTTACTGGTATTACTAGTCACTACATATAAATACATTATTACTAGTCACTATATATAAACACATTATTACTAGTCACTACATATAAACACATTATTACTACTCACTACATATAAATACATTATTAGTGGTATTACTAGTCACTATATATAAATACATTATTACTGGTATTACTAGTCACTATATATAAACACATTATTACTGGTATTACTAGTCACTACATATAAATACATTATTACTGGTATTACTAGTCACTACATATAAATACATTATTACTGGTATTACTAGTCACTATATATAAATACATTATTGCTGGTATTACTAGTCACTACATATAAATACATTATTACTAGTCACTATATATAAATACATTATTACTGGTATTACTAGTCACTATATATAAATACATTATTACTAGTCACTATATATAAATACATTATTGCTGGTATTACTAGTCACTATATATAAATACATTATTACTAGTCACTACATATAAATACATTATTACTAGTCACTATATATAAATACATTATTGCTGGTATTACTAGTCACTATATATAAATACATTATTGCTGGTATTACTAGTCACTACATATAAACACATTATTACTAGTCACTATATATAAATACATTATTACTGGTATTACTAGTCACATTTGCATCTTTAGCATACATAACTACTGGTAGTGTGTGTGAATGGGAGGAGCATGAAGCATTACCTTGACTCCTGGTTGACCAATGGGACCCTCGATGCCGGGGTCGCCCTGTCTTCCCCTGTCTCCTTTAAGACCGGCGTTACCATTGTCTCCTTTGATCCCCTGTAAACACAAGATATTAGTGGCCTGCTTCCTTTCTGGACCTCGTAAACTGTCGAAAACAGATCCAAATGGTTGCATATCAGGCCTAGGGAAGTTATTTTGGCATTAACATGCATTCGAAACAGGATGTTTAGGCGGTTATTCAAATTAGCCTACATCACTGCAGTTTACAGCCCTAAACAATAGCGTAGTCACTTGATAGCAATAATAAATTCCCCAATGCACTGTGTTGTAGCCCAGATAGAATCATGTTCTTGTCTAAAAACTAATTAATAGACCTACAGGGTGCAGTAGGATGGTCTGTTATTAATAGACCTGCAGGGTGCAGTAGGATGGTCTGTGATCCCACATTATTAATAGACCTGCAGGGTGCAGTAGGATGGTCTGTGATCCCACATTATTAATAGACCTGCAGGGTGCAGTAGGATGGTCTGTTATTAATAGACCTGCAGGTTGCAGTAGGATGGTCTGTTATTAATAGACCTGCAGGGTGCAGTAGGATGGTCTGTGATCCCACATTATTAATAGACCTGCAGGGTGCAGTAGGATGGTATGTGATCCCACATTATTAATAGACCTACAGGGTGCAGTAGGATGGTCTGTTATTAATAGACCTGCAGGTTGCAGTAGGATGGTCTGTTATTAATAGACCTGCAGGGTGCAGTAGGATGGTCTGTGATCCCACATTATTAATAGACCTGCAGGGTGCAGTAGGGTGGTCTGTTATTAATAGACCTACAGGGTGCAGTAGGATGGTCTGTAATCCCACATTATTAATAGACCTGCAGGGTGCAGTAGGATGGTATGTTATGGGTGCAGTAGGATGGTCTGTGATCCCACATTATGAATAGACCCGCAGGGTGCAGTAGGGTGGTCTGTTATTAATAGACCTACAGGGTGCAGTAGGATGGTCTGTAATCCCACATTATTAATAGACCTGCAGGGTGCAGTAGGATGGTCTGTTATTAATAGACCTGCAGGTTGCAGTAGGATGGTCTGTTATTAATAGACCTGCAGGATGCAGTAGGATGGTCTGTGATCCCACATTATTAATAGACCTGCAGGGTGCAGTAGGGTGGTATGTTATTAATATACCTACAGGGTGCAGTAGGATGGTCTGTAATCCCACATTATTAATAGACCTGCAGGGTGCAGTAGGATGGTCTGTTATTAATAGACCTGCAGGGTGCAGTAGGATGGTCTGTTATTAATAGACCTGCAGGGTGCAGTACGATGGTATGTTATTAATAGACCTACAGGGTGCAGTAGGATGGTCTGTTATTAATAGACCTACAGGGTGCAGTAGGATGGTCTGTTATTAATAGACCTGCAGGGTGCAGTAGGATGGTCTGTTATTAATAGACCTGCAGGGTGCAGTAGGATGGTCTGTTATTAATAGACCTACAGGGTGCAGTAGGATGGTCTGTTATTAATAGACCTGCAGGGTGCAGTAGGATGGTCTGTAATCCCACATTATTAATAGACCTGCAGGGTGCAGTAGGATGGTCTGTTATTAATAGACCTGCAGGGTGCAGTAGGATGGTCTGTTATTAATAGACCTGCAGGGTGCAGTAGGATGGTCTGTAATCCCACATTATTAATAGACCTGCAGGGTGCAGTAGGATGGTCTGTTATTAATAGACCTGCAGGGTGCAGTAGGATGGTCTGTTATTAATAGACCTGCAGGGTGCAGTAGGATGGTCTGTTATAAATAGACCTGCAGGGTGCAGTAGGATGGTCTGTGATCCCACATTATTAATAGACCAGCAGCGTTATGTATATTCATGTATAGTTTATCATTATCGTCCTTGGTGTGGATGGCCCTTTAACGGGAGAAACCAGAGAGGAGGAGAACAACTGACTGTGTGTCTGTCTATGTGTCTGTGTGTCTGTCTGTCTGTGTGTGTGTGTGTGTGTGTGTCTGTCTGTGTGTCTGTCTGTGTGTCTGTCTGTGTGTGTGTGTACCTTCTGTCCTCTGTGTCCTTTGGGACCAGGAGGTCCTTCTGTCTCTAGACACTTCACCTTGTAGCACTAACATGGGAGAAACAGAGATATCTAGTATCAATCAATCAATCAGACAGGGATAAACAGAGATATCTAGTATCAATCAATCAATCAGACAGGGAGAAACAAAGATATCTAGTATCAATCAATCAATCAGAGATATCTAGTATCAATCAATCAATCAATGAATAAATAATCAAACCTCTAATGTATATATATACACTACATCATGATCAAAAGTATATGGACACCTGCTCATCAAACATCTCATTCCAAAATCATGGGCATTAATATGGAGTTGGTCCCTCCTTTGTTGCTATAACAGCCTCCACTCTTCTGGGAAGGCTTTCCACTAGATGTTGGAACATTTCTGAGGGGACTTGCTTCCATTCAGCCATAAGAACATTAGTGAGGTCGGGTACTGATGTTGGGCGATTAGGCCTGGCTCGCAGTCGGCGTTCCAATTCATCCCAAAGGTGTTCGATGGGGTTGAGGTCAGGGCTCTGTGCAGGCCATTCAAGTTCTTCCACACCGATCTCGACAAACCATTTCTGTATAGACCTTGCTTTGTGCACGGGGGCATTGTCATTCTGAAACAGGAAAGGGCCTTCCCCAAACTGTTGCCACACAGTTGGAAGCACAGAATCGTCTAGAATGTCATTGTATTCTGTAGTTTTAAGATTTCCCTTCACTGGAACTAAGGAGCCCGAACCATGAAAAACATCCCCAGACCATTATTCCTCCTCCACCAAACTTTACAGTTGGTACTATGCATTCTGGCAGGTAGCGTTCTCCTGGCATCCTCCAAACCCAGATTAGACCGTCAGACTGCCAGATTGTAAAGCGCGATTCACCACTCCAGAGAACGTGTTTCCACTGCTCCACAGTCCAATGGTGATGAGCTTTACACCACGCCAGCCGATACTTGGCGTTGGGCAAGATGATCTGGGGCTTGTGTGCGGCTGCTCGGACATGAAAACCCATTTCATGAAGCTCGCGACAAACAGTTATTGTGCTGATGTTGCTTCCAGAGGCAGTTTGGAACTCGGTAGTGAGTGATGCAACCGAGGACAGACAATTTTTTACATGCTTCAGTACTCGGCGGTCCAGTTCTGTGAGCTTGTGTGGCCTACCACTTCGTGGCTGAGCCGTTGTTGCTCCTAGACGTTTCCACTTCACAATAACAGCACTTACAGTTGACCAGGGCAGCTCTATCAGGGCAGACATTTGACAAACTGACTTGTTGGAAAGGTGGCATCCTATGACGGTGCCATGTTGAAAGTCACTGAGCTCTTCAGTAAGGGCCATTCTACTGCCAATGTTTGTCTATGGAGATTGCATGGCTGTGTACTTAATTGTATACACCTGTCAGCAACGAGTGTAGCTGAAATAGCCGAATCCACTCATTTGAATTGGTGTCCACATACTTTGGATATATTGTGTGTATATATAGTGATATGTCACCAGGTATGCTACAACAGTATGTTGATTGTATGGTAACAGTGATATTGTTGTCCTCAGTCTCACCTCCTGATAGGCCAGATGGGTCTGGAAAAAGACAAAATAAAGAGTTTAAATATTAAACTATAGTACATCATCATCACAGTGTGTGTGTTAGTGTGTGTGTGTGTGTTAGTGTGTGTTACCATGGTCTTGATGATGCGGTCTATAGTGTCCAGCTGTATAACAGGCCTGTTGCCACTGAGGTCGACAGCCAGGAAGTCTTTTCTGTAGACGTTGGCCGGAGAGTTAGCGATCTCCCTCAGACCCGTCTCGTCCACGTTCTTCGTGGCCGCGACCACAAACATTCTGATGGCCTCGTCGCGCGCTCGTTCCGCCGTCACCTTCACCCCGCCGCACGGGTTTCCTGTCACGTGACCGTCGGTGATGACGACAGCGAATCGCAGTGCCCTGGGGTCCGAAGGCGAGCGTGTCATTTCCTGTGTCATGTTGGCGAGGGCGCAGTCGATGTAGGTTCCCTTACCTAGATACCGTATACCCCTCACCCCCTGAAACAACAACAACAGTTACTGTATACCCCAGAAACAACAACAACATGTAGGTTCAACCTGTATGAAACTGTCTTTAATGTTGTGCCCCATGCAGGGTCAACCTGTGTGTGTGTGTGTGTGTGTGTGTGTGTGTGTGTGTTTTAAATAAGTACATGTGTGTGTATGTGTGCGTGCAAACGTGTGTTTGTGTGTGTGCTACGTGCGTGCGTGTGTGTGCTACATGCGTGCGTGCGTGCGTGTGTGTGTGTGTGTGTGCTACGTGCGTGCGTGCGTGTGAGTGTGTGTGAATTTGACCCACCTGGATGAAGGCGTCCTTGGCCTGTATGCGACTGAAGACCTGTTGTCTCTGGGAGAAGTGTAGTCCTCCTAACTGCCATCTGATCTGGACCAGACCTTTATAGTCAGCATCCTCCAGACGCTCTGCAAAACGCTCTGTAAACATCTGCACACACATCAAGGAGGAGGAAGGGGTTAGACATCCATCTATCTACTGTATCTATCTACTGTATCTATCTACTGTATCTATCCATCTATCTATCTATCTATCTATCTATCTATCTATCTACTGTATCTATCTATCTATCTATCTATCTATCTATCTATCTATCTATCTATCTATCTATCTACTGTATCCATCTATCTATCTATCTATCAAAACGCTCTGCACACACATTAAGGAGCAATAAGAGTTTATAAATAAGAGTTTATAAATAAGAGATTATAAATAAGAGATTATAAATAAGAGATTATAAATAAGAGTTTATAAATAAGAGTTTATAAATAAGAGATTATAAATAAGAGTTTATAAATAAGAGATTATAAATAAGAGTTTATAAATAAGAGTTTATAAATAAGAGTTTATAAATAAGAGATTATAAATAAGAGATTATAAATAAGAGATTATAAATAAGAGTTTATAAATAAGAGTTTATAAATAAGAGATTATAAATAAGAGTTTATAAATAAGAGATTATAAATAAGAGATTATAAATAAGAGTTTATAAATAAGAGTTTATAAATAAGAGATTATAAATAAGAGTTTATAAATAAGAGATTATAAATAAGAGTTTATAAATAAGTGCTAAAAAGGTTAACTAAATAATAAAATATATTTAAATGTAACATACTAATATTGTAATTATAGTGTTGCAGTAAAAGGTGAAATCAATCAATCAATCAATCAATCAATCAATACAGGAACGATGATGCTCTCCACCAGTGATCCAGGGGAGGGGGACATTATAATATAGTTGTAGTAGTAGGAACCTTAATGCTCTCCACCAGTGATCCAGGGGGAGGGGGGACATTATAATATAGTTGTAGTAGTAGGAACCTTAATGCTCTCCACCAGTGATCTAGGGGGAGGGGGGACATTATAATATAGTTGTAGTAGTAGGAACCTTAATGCTCTCCACCAGTGATCCAGGGGGAGGGGGGACATTATAATATAGTTGTAGTAGTAGGAACCTTAATGCTCTCCACCAGTGATCTAGGGGGAGGGGGGACATTATAATATAGTTGTAGTAGTAGGAACCTTAATGCTCTCCACCAGTGATCCAGGGGAGGGGGACATTATAATATAGTTGTAGTAGTAGGAACCTTAATGCTCTCCACCAGTGATCTAGGGGGAGGGGGGACATTATAATATAGTTGTAGTAGTAGGAACCTTAATGCTCTCCACCAGTGATCCAGGGGGAGGTTCTTGCAGGGCGATGGTCTCAGACGTGTCGATCGTAAAGTACACGTCTATAGGACACTCATGCTTCTCTGTAGGACACACACACGTTAGGGCACATGATAACACACACACACACGTTTGGACACATGATAACACACACACGTTTGGACACATGATAACACACACACATTAGGACATATGATAACATACACACGCATGTACATGTAAACACAAACAAACATCCAATGAAATCTCAAAATAGCCCAAGTCAAAGTATTACTTCCTGTCAAGTGTAAACAGAGCACTACGCCCTATTGGACATCCAAACTACAGAACATCAAAGTCTGAGAAATGAAAAACACATTTTACAAAGAGCTCTGGTCAAATAGAGCTCTGGTCAAATAGAGCTCTGGTCAAATAGAGCTCTGGTCAAATAGAGCTCTGGCCAAATAGAGCTCTGGTCAAATAGAGCTCTGGCCAAATAGAGCTCTGGCCAAATAGAGCTCTGGTCAAATAGAGCTCTGGTCAAATAGGGCTCTGGTCAAATAGAGCTCTGGTCAAATAGAGCTCTGGTCAAATAGAGCTCTGGCCAAATAGAGCTCTGGTCAAATAGAACTCTGGCCAAATAGAGCTCTGGCCAAATAGAGCTCTGGTCAAATAGAGCTCTGGTCAATAATATGGCACCCTGTTGGGAATAGGGTGCCATTTGGGATGCAAATGCAGACTGGAGTATGATGTCAGTATGATGTCAGAACTAGAGCTGTACATGGTAGGAAGGGAACTCACTGTTGCATTCTGGGAAGGCCTGGACGTGCGCTGCAGCTCCAAACAGTAAACACAGCACGATGAACTCTGACCTCATCATCATCATCCTCTCTTCCTACCTGACATGACAAACACAAACACACACACACACTTTAAAAACTTAAATCCACAAATGACATCACATTTGCATAGAATGACTGTATCTCACCTGGGTTCGTACAGATTCCTGAACAGTTCTACAGATGGATAGTTATACAGATGAATAGTTATACAGATGACAGGTATACAGATGGACAGTTATACAGATGTCTGGACAGTTATAATATATACAGATTGACAGTTATGCAGATGCCTGGACAGTTATACGGATGGGTAGTTATATAGTTATACAGATAGACCGTTATAGAGATGGACAGTTATACAGATTTCTGGACAGTTATACAGATTCCTGGATAGTTATACAGATTCCTGGACAGTTATGCAGATGGACAGTTATACAGATGTTGACTTATATAGTTATACAGATGGACAGTTATACAGATGTTGAGTTATATAGTTATACAGATGGACATTTATGGAGATGGACAGTTATACAGATTCCTGGACAATTACACAGATGGACATTTATACAGATGGACAGTTATGCAGATGGACAGTTATAGAGATGGACAGTTATACAGATTTCTGGACAGTTATACAGATTCCTGGACAGTTATGCAGATGGACAGTTATACAGATGTTCAGTTATATAGTTATACAGATGGACAGTTATACAGATTCCTGGACAATTATACAGATTCCTGGACAATTATACAGATGGACAATTATACAGATGGACAGTTATGCAGATAGAAAGTTATACAGATGTGTGGACAGTTAAAGGGATGGACATTTATAGAGATGGACAGTTATAAAGATTACTGGACAGTTAAATAGACTGACAGCTATACAGATGGAGAGTTATGCAGATGGACAATTATACCGATGCCTGGACAGTTATACAGATGGACAGTTATACAGATGGACCATTGTGCAGATTGACAGTTATAGAGTTACAGTGGGGCAAAAAATGATTTAGTCAGCCACCAAATGTGCAAGTTCTCCCACTTAAAAAGATGAGAGAGGCCTGTAATTTTCATCATAGGTACACTCCAACTATGACAGACAAAATGAGAAAAAAAATCCAGAAAATCACATTGTAGGATTTTTAATGAATTTATTTGCAAATTATGGTGGAAAATAAGTATTTGGTCAATAACAAAAGTTTATCTCAATACTTTGTTATATACCCTTTGTTGGCAATGACAGAGGTCAAACGTTTTCTGTAAGTCTTCACAAGGTTTTCACACACTGTTGCTGGTATTTTGGCCCATTCCTCCATGCAGATCTCCTCTAGAGCAGTGATGTTTTGGGGCTGTTGCTGGGCAACACAGACTTTCAACTCCCTCCAAAGATTTGCTATGGGGTTGAGATCTGGAGACTGGCTAGGCCACTCCAGGACCTTGAAATGCTTCTTACGAAGCCACTCCTTCGTTGCCCGGGCGGTGTGTTTGGGATCATTGTCATGCTGAAAGACCCAGCCACAATTCATCTTCAATGCCCTTGCTGATGGAAGGAGGTTTTCACTCAAAATCTCACGATACATGGGCGCATTCATTCTTTCCTTTACACGGATCAGTCGTCCTGGTCCCTTTGCAGAAAAACAGCCCCAAAGCATGATGTTTCCACCCCCATGCTTCACAGTAGGTATGGTGTTCTTTGGATGCAACTCAGCATTCTTTGTCCTCCAAACACGACGAGTTGAGTTTTTACCAAAAAGTTATATTTTGATTTCATCTGACCATATGACATTCTCTCAATCTTCTTCTGGGTCATCCAAATGCTCTCTAGCAAACTTCAGACGGGCCTGGACATGTACTGGCTTAAGCAGGGGGACACGTCTGGCACTGCAGGATTTGAGTCTCTGACGGCGTAGTGTGTTACTGATGGTAGGCTTTGTTACTTTGGTCCCAGCTCTCTGCAGGTCATTCACTAGGTCCCCCCGTGTGGTTCTGGGATTTTTGCTCACTGTTCTTGTGATCATTTTGATCCCACGGGGTGAGATCTTGCATGGAGCCCCAGATCGAGGGAGATTATCAGTGGTCTTGTATGTATTCCATTTCCTAATAATTGCTCCCACAGTTGATTTCTTCAAACCAAGCTGCTTACCTATTGCAGATTCAGTCTTCTCAGCCTGGTGCAGGTCTACAATTTTGTTTCTGGTGTCCTTTGACAGCTCTTTGGTCTTGGCCATAGTGGAGTTTGGAGTGTGACTGTTTGAGGTTGTGGAGAGGTGTCTTTTATACTGATAACAAGTTCAAACAGGTGCCATTAATACAGGTAACGAGTGGAGGACAGAGGAGCCTCTTAAAGAAGAAGTTACAGGTCTGTGAGAGCCAGAAATCTTGCTTGTTTGTAGGTGACCAAATACTTATTTTCCACCATAATTTGCAAATAAATTCATAAAAAATCCTACAATGTGATTTTCTGGATTTTTTTTCTCATTTTGTCTGTCATAGTTGAAGTGTACCTATGATGAAAATTACAGGCCTCTCTCATCTTTTTAAGTGGGAGAACTTGCACAATTGGTGGCTGACTAAATACTTTTTTGCCCAACTGTATCTGATGCTGTCAAGACCAGAATATGGCATGTCATACTATTTCTGGCCAGACAGCATCAGATACATGGGCTACATATAGGAAGAGAGGGGGACGCTGTTTTGCTCGTTAGTTTCAGCAGAGAGGAAGAGGCGAAGCGAGAGAGCTCACTCTCGCCAACATCTGTCCTGACTAAACCCAATGCGTTTCAATGTGGATAACATGCAGTCCTAAGCTTATTGCCGGCATTCCTGCACTTGGGACAAGGACTCACATTTTTTTAGGGCGGAGACATGAGCATCTCGTCATTATATACAGATCTCTGGTTTCCGCCACTTGCGAAATGGAAATGAAAGTTGGCGAGTGCACAATGCACTGTTCGGATGCTGGCTTCCCCTAAAGTAAATTAATGTTTTGCCAAAATTATATAACTACTCCTGTCTAATTAAAATCATTCAAAATACTTCACCAGAGAGCTTGACTTAGCCACAGAGGATCATTCACTTATTTGTTTTAATTTTTTTAATAGCTGTGGATTGTTTCAAATCACAAGTACAGAGGCCTATGCCTAGTTGGGAAGCCAGCCATTTCCAGTGAAAACAACGGTCCCGTCTATAGAAATCAAACTGATTTGTTCTGTCTCCGGTCTGGCCTCCTCTAACGGTAAGATCCGGTAACGTTTAATGGGGAGGAACAGGGAGACATGTTCTGCACTGGGTGTGTTCCAGAATTATACAAACATTATCTGAGCAGAATATCATATCTTTCCAATATGTTTGTCCGAGGAACCACCATATCAACACGATAAAGCACTAATGGGATTTGTAATCTGCGTATGCCTAGGTCTGGAACGCACCCAGTCAGCACAGAACACTGTCCATCTGAACAGGAACGCACCCAGTCAGCACAGAACACTGTCCATCTGAACAGGAACGCACCCAGTCAGCACAGAACACTGTCCATCTGAACTAAAGTTGATTTTCGCAACTCTGTCTAAAACCGAAATATTAGCGGTGGCCAAAAATAGTTTTTGCTAATTGACTGGTCACCAAATGAGAGTGGAGACGATGCGCGTGCATATATTCAAATACTTCACACACACATTTACAAGGCTTTAAAATGTGATAGACCCTAATGCATATTTGAGTTGGATATTAAAGATAACCGAGAGAGAGAGAGATTGTTTATTTGTTTTATTGTTTTTTTCACTTTTGTATAATATCTACCTCACTTGCTTTGTCAATGTTAACACGTTTCCCATGCCAATAATGCCCTTGAATTGAATTGAGAGAGAGGGAGACGGGCGAACTAACGGCAGAGATAGCAGCAGTTAGAGAGAGAGATGGGCGAACTAACGGCAGCGATAGCAGCAGTTAGAGAGAGATATATAGATGGGCGAACTAACGGCAGAGATATGCAGTTAAACTTTCTAAACTCACCCAAAACCTCTTCGTAACAGCGCGTGGAACCCTCGCCGATTCAGTCTCTCATCTCGTGGGGAGAAAGACAGGAGGAAAAGGAGAGGAATAAAATAACGTTCTGGATGTGCGCGAGGTTCGGGCGTCCCAAAGGAGAAGAGACGGCTCGCTCTCCCGTTTCTCTCTCGGTGAGCTCGAGCTGTTTTGATCCCTCCTTCTGTTCTCCTGTATGCATCCACGAGGAGGCGCCCTGGGTCCACAGGAGCTGTGTGTGTGTCTGTCTGAACATTCGCGCTCGTGTGTTTGCATGCTTATGCGTGTGAGCGTGCACTTGTGTTGGCGCGTGCCAGTACGCCTGTTAATATCCTTTCAGCATTCAGTGATATGACTCGTTTAGATTGCGCCTAGCAGCAGGGCTTAAGAGAGAGTTCAGCAGGATCTGAATTGACCATATGAGTGCTTATAGCGATGCCTGGGGAGTGGGTTTAGCTCAGACACAGCCACAGCCACAGGCACAGACACAGACACAGACACAGACCCAGACCCAGACCCAGACCCAGCCACAGACCCAGACCCAGACCCAGCCACAGACCCAGACCCAGACCCAGCCACAGACACAGACCCAGACCCAGACCCAGCCAGGCCAGGGTGGGCGGGCGGGGCGGTGGCATCAGTGCTTTAAGTCTTGTTTGATGTCATCTGGTTGGTAATAGAACACACATGGACGGGGATTAAACTACTGCACATTTTAGAGCTCTATAGAACACACACACACACACACTAAACAACACTGTAATGACCTGTGTGTGTGATGTGTGTTTATATGTGGTGCTGAGGTGTGTGTGGAGTGCGTGTATGTAAGTATGTGTGTGTTTATGTGTGTGATTATATGTGGTGCAGAGGTATGTGGTCAGGTACCTGTGGAGGGTCTGTTTAATCAATTGCTGTCAACATGCCTTACACACACACACACACACACACACACACACACACACACACACACACGCACGCACGCACGCACACACAACACACACACACACACACGCACGCACACACATACATACATACACACGCCAGATGTTTCTGGCGAGGGGTGCATTTTTCCTTAAAAAGAGAACAGAGAGAAGTGTGTGTGTGTGTGTGTGTGTGGGGGGGGGGTGCTTTGCTCTCCTCTGTTTCACTGTGACTCATGAAGAAAGAATGACCCTCCTCTCGTGTCCTTTCCTCTCTCTCTAAATCCAAAATTAACCCTTTCCCCTTAACCCTAACCTCTTAACCCTAACCCCTTACCCCCTAACCCTTACCCCTTTCCCCCTAACCTCTTTCCCCCTAACCCTTACCTCTTAACCCTAACCCCTTTCCCCCTAACCCCTTTCCCCTTTCCCCCTAACCTCTTTCCCCCTAACCCTTACCTCTTAACCCTAACCCTTTTCCCCCTAACCTCTTTCCCCTTAACCCTAACCTCTTAACCCTAACCCCTTTCCCCCTAACCCCTTTCCCCTTTCCCCCTAACCCCTTTCCCCCTAACCCTTACCTCTTAACCCTAACCCCTTTCCCCCTAACCCTTACCTCTTAACCCTATCACCTTTCCCCCTAACCCTTTCCCCCTAACCCCTTTCCCCCTAACCCTTACCCCCTAACCCTAACCTCTTAACCCTATCACCTTTCCCCCTAACCCCTTACCCCATAACCCTAACCTCTTAACCCTATCACCTTTCCCCCTAACCCCTTACCCCCTAACCCTAACCTCTTAACCCTATCACCTTTCCCCCTAACCCCTTTCCCCCTAACCCTATCACCTTTCCCCCTAACCCCTTACCCCCTAACCCTAACCTCTTAACCCTATCACCTTTCCCCCTAACCCCTTTCCCCCTAACCCTAACCCCTTTCCCCCTAACCCCTTACCCCCTAACCCTAACCTCTTAACCCTATCACCTTTCCCCCTAACCCCTTACCCCCTAACCCTAACCTCTTAACCCTATCACCTTTCCCCCTAACCCTTACCCCCTAACCCCTAACCCCTTTCCCCCTAACCCTAACCCCTTTCCCCCTAACCCCTTACCCCCTAACCCTTACCCCCTAACCCTAACCCTTACCTCTTACCCGTATCACCTTTCCCCCTAACCCCTTTCCCCCTAACCCTTACCCCCTAACCCTAACCTCTTAACCCTAACCCCTTACCCCCTAACCCTTACCCCCTAACCCTAACCTCTTAACCCTTACCCCCTAACCCTAACCTCTTAACCCTAACCCCTTTCCCCCTAACCCTTACCCCTTTCCCCCTAACCCCTTTCCCCCTAACCCTTACCCCCTTACCCTAACCTCTTAACCCTAACCACTTACCCCTTACCCCCTAACCCTTACCCCCTAACCCCTTTCCCCCTAACCCCTTTCCCCCTAACCCTTACCTCTTAACCCTAACCCCTTTCCCCCTAACCCCTACCTCTTACCCTTACCCCTTTCCCCCTAACCCCTTTCCCCCTAACCCCTACCTCTTACCCTTACCCCTTTCCCCCTAACCCTAACCCTTACCTCTTAACCCTATCACCTTCCCCCCTAACCCTTACCCCTTACCCCTAACCCCTTTCCCCCTAACCCTTACCCCTTACCCCTAACCCCTTTCCCCCTAACCTCTTTCCCCTTAACCCTTACCTCTTACCCTAACCCCTTTCCCCCTAACCCTTACCTCTTACCCTAACCCTTACCTCTTACCCTAACCCCTTAACCCTAACCCCTTTCCCCCTAACCCTTACCTCTTACCCTAACCTCTTTCCCCCTAACCCTAACCCCTTAACCCTAACCCCTTTCCCCCTAACCCCTACCTCTTACCCCCTAACCCCTTTCCCCCTAACCCCTTAACCCTAACCCCTTTCCCCTTACCCCCTAACCCTAACCCTTACCTCTTACCCGTATCACCTTTCCCCCTAACCCCTTTCCCCCTAACCCTTACCCCCTAACCCTAACCTCTTAACCCTAACCCCTTACCCCCTAACCCTTACCCCCTAACCCTAACCTCTTAACCCTAACCCCTTACCCCCTAACCCTAACCCCTTTCCCCCTAACCCCTTTCCCCCTAACCCTTACCCCCTAACCCTAACCTCTTAACCCTAACCCCTTTCCCCCTAACCCTTACCCCTTTCCCCCTAACCCCTTTCCCCCTAACCCTTACCCCCTTACCCTAACCTCTTAACCCTAACCACTTACCCCTTACCCCCTAACCCTTACCCCCTAACCCCTTACCCCCTAACCCTAACCCCTTTCCCCCTAACCCCTTTCCCCCTAACCCTTACCCCCTAACCCTAACCTCTTAACCCTAACCCCTTTCCCCCTAACCCTTACCCCTTTCCCCCTAACCCCTTTCCCCCTAACCCTTACCCCCTTACCCTAACCTCTTAACCCTAACCACTTACCCCTTACCCCCTAACCCTTACCCCCTAACCCCTTACCCCCTAACCCTAACCCCTTTCCCCCTAACCCCTTTCCCCCTAACCCTTACCTCTTAACCCTAACCCCTTTCCCCCTAACCCCTATCTCTTACCCTTACCCCTTTCCCCCTAACCCCTTTCCCTCTAACCCCTACCTCTTACCCTTACCCCTTTCCCCCTAACCCTTACCTCTTAACCCTATCACCTTTCCCCCTAACCCTTACCCCTTACCCCTAAC
Organism: Oncorhynchus clarkii lewisi; assembly: GCF_045791955.1. Taxonomy (NCBI): domain Eukaryota; kingdom Metazoa; phylum Chordata; class Actinopteri; order Salmoniformes; family Salmonidae; genus Oncorhynchus; species Oncorhynchus clarkii. Next base: position 1,447,439 of record NC_092166.1, read on the forward strand.
CCCTTTCCCCCTAACCCTTACCCCCTAACCCTTACCCCTTACCCCTAACCCCTTTCCCCCTAACCTCTTTCCCCTTAACCCTTACCTCTTACCCTAACCCCTTTCCCCCTAACCCTTACCTCTTACCCTAACCCTTACCTCTTACCCTAACCCCTTAACCCTAACCCCTTTCCCCCTAACCCTTACCTCTTACCCTAACCCCTTTCCCCTTACCCCTAACCCCTTTCCCCCTAACCCCTTACCCCCTAACCCCTTTCCCCCTAACCCCTTAACCCTAACCCCTTTCCCCCTAACCCTTACCTCTTAACCCTAACCCCTTTCTCCCTAACCCCTTAACCCTAACCCCTTTCCCCCTACCACCTACCCTTTACCAGAACTGCCATGGACCTGGTGGGTCCCCTGGTAAAGGTCAAAGGGCACCAATATTTCCTGGTGATTTTAGACTACCCTCTACCCAGCGGTCCCATTCCCCTAAGAACTATGTCGTCGAAAGGTATTGCCAAGGAGCTGGTGATGTTCTTCAGCCCAGTCGGAATAGTCGAGGAGATCCTCACCGACCCAGGGACCCCCTTCATGTCCCGGATCATGCAGGACTTGCAAGCTCCTGAAGGTAAAACAAATCCGCACATCTGTGTACCACCCTTACAGAGTGGCTCGTTGAAAGATTTAATAAAACCGTAAGGTAGTAGACCAGGATGGAAGGAGCTTCTACATCTGCATTGCTTGCTGTTTGGGGTTTTAGGCTGGGTTTTCTGTACAGCACTCTGATATATCAGCTGATGTAAGAAGGGCTTTATAAATACATTTGATTTGATTTGAAGCAACTGGGACGATTTGCTGCCATACATGCTCATTTCCATAAGGGAGGTGGCCCAGGCGTCCACTGGATTCTTCCCGTTCGAGCTCCTATATGGACGACAACAGACCCAGGGTCTCGAGCTTGATGACGAGTTTGGAGGGTACTATGGTGTTAAATGCTGAGCTGTAGTCGATGAACAGCATTCTCACATAGGTATTCCTCTTGTCCAGATGGGTTAGGGCAGTGTGCAGTGTGGTTGAGATTGCATCGTCTGTGGACCTATTTGGGCGGTAAGCAAATTGGAGTGTGTCTAGGGTGTCAGGTAGGGTGGAGGAGATATGGTCCTTGACTAGTCTCTCAAAGCACTTCATGATGACGGAAGTGAGTGCTAGTCGTTTAGCTCAGTTACCTTAGCTTTCTTGGGAACAGGAACAATGATGGCCCTCTTGAAGCATGTGGGAACAGCAGACTGGGATAGGGATTGATTGAATATGTCCGTGAACACACCAGCCATCTGGTCTGATCATGCTTTGAGGGTGTGGCTGGGGATGCCGTCTGGGCCTGCAGCCTTGCGAGGGTTAACACGTTTAAATGTTTTACTCACCTTTTTTGGTTGAGGGCCGTGTCAGTGGCACTGTATTGTCCTCAAAGCGGGCAAAAACGTTATTTAGTCTGTCTGGGAGCAAGACATCCTGGTCCACGACGGGGCTGGTTTTCTTTTTGTAATCCGTGATTGACTGTAGACCCTGCCACATCCCTCTTGTGTCTGAGCCGTTGAATTGCGATTCTACTTTGTCTCTACATTGACGCTTAGCTTGTTTGATTGCCTTGCGGAGGGAATAGCTACACTGTTTGTATTCGGTCATGTTTCCGGTCACCTTGCCCTGATTAAAAGCAGTGGTTCGCGCTTTCAGTTTCACGCGAATGCTGCCATCAATCCACGGTTTCTGGTTTGGGAATGTTTTAATCGTTGCTATGGGAACGACATCTTCAACGCACGTTCTAATGAACTCGCACACCGAATCAGCGTATTCGTCAATATTGTTATCTGACGCAATACGAAACATATCCCAGTCCACCTGATGGAAGCAGTCTTGGAGTGTGGAATCAGATTGGTCGGACCAGCGTTGAACAGACCTCAGCGCGGGAGCTTCTTGTTTTAGTTTCTGTCTGTAGGCAGGGAGCAACAAAATGGAGTCGTGGTCAGCTTTTCCGAAAGGAGAGCGGGGGAGGGCCTTATATGCGTCGTGGAAGTTAGAATAGCAATGATCCAAGGTTTTGCCAGCCCTGGCAAATGGTGCAGCCAATCGTCTGTCCCAGAGTGAATGGTGCAGCCCAATCGTCTTTGTTCCGAAGTCGGACGGGTCAGTAAGGTTTTGCAATGACTTCGGAAAACTAAATGAGATATCGAAATGTGACGCTTATCCTTGACCGCCTGTGCAACGCCCGGTATATCAGCACCCTGGATCTTACTAAGGGGTACTGGGAGGTTCCCCTGGCTCCAGATGCGAAGAGAAGATGGCCTTTGCCACGCCTACAGGGCTGTACCATTACACGTTCTACCCTTCGGCAGCATGGAGCTCCGCCTATTTTTCAGAGGCTGATGGACAGGGCCCTGAGACCCCAGTGAGTACTGAGACCCCACAGTGAGTACTGAGACCCTACAGTGAGTACTGAGACCCCACAGTGAGTAATGAGACCCCATAGTGAGTACTGAGACCCCACAGTGAGTACTGAGACCCCACAGTGAGTACTGAGACCCCACAGTGAGTACTGAGACCCCACAGTGAGTAATGACACCTCACAGTGAGTAATGAGACCCCACAGTGAGTACTGAGACCCCACAGTGAGTACTTGGCAGCATATTTGGATAACGTGATTGTGTACAGCCCTAACTGGGAATCTCACCTGAAGCAGCTCAACGCTGTCTTGGAGGCTTTTCGCAAAGCAGGTCTAACTGCCAATGCAAAACAAATGCAGACTGGGACTTGAGGAAGCAGAGTACCTGGGCTTTACCTTCGGGAGGGTCAACGTCAAACCGCAAGAGAAGAAAGTTTAGGCCAGTCGACAGTGGCCACCCACCCAAACCAAGTCTCAAGTAAAAAACATTTGAGTGGCTAACCAGCTATTACCGTAGGTTAATTCCTAACTCTGTACCTGTAGCTTGTCCTCTCACAGACCTGACCAAAAAGACCCCGTCCAACGGGACTGACAAAGCAGAAGAAGCCTTCCAGAAGCTGAAGGAGGCCCTGTGCTCCGGACCGGTCTTGGTGATGCCAGACTTTGGGAGAGAGATGGTGGTCCAAACTGATGCCTCCGACACAGGGGTGAGAGCGGTCTTGTCCCAAGAAGCACAAGGGGAGGAGCATCCCATCCTATACATTAGCTGGAACCTGTTGCAGTGGATAAATCGTGCCTAGTGGTGTGGTGGGCATTGAAGTTGTTAAAGTCCTACCTCCTTCACTCTGGTCATGGATCATCCTCTAGTCTGGATGTCCAGGAACAAGGAGAACCTTTACTGTTTTAACCTGGCTTTGGCCAGTTCTGTTTTTAACCTGGCTTTGGCCAGTTCTGCTTTTAACCTGGCTTTGGCCAGATCTGCTTTTAACCTGGCTTTGGCCAGTTCTGTTTTTATCCTGGCTTTGGCCAGATCTGTTTTTAACCTGGCTTTGGCCAGATCTGTTTTTAACCTGGCTTTGGCCAGTTCTGTTTTTAACCTGGCTTTGGCCAGTTCTGCTTTTAACCTGGCTTTGGCCAGATCTGCTTTTAACCTGGCTTTGGCCAGATCTATTTTTAACCTGGCTTTGGCCAGTTCTGTTTTTAACCTGGCTTTGGCCAGTTCTGTTTTTAACCTGGCTTTGGCCAGTTCTGTTTTTAACCTGGCTTTGGCCAGTTCTGTTTTTAACCTGGCTTTGGCCAGTTCTGTTTTTATCCTGGCTTTGGCCAGATCTGTTTTTATCCTGGCTTTGGCCAGATCTGTTTTTAACCTGGCTTTGGCCAGTTCTGTTTTTAATCTGGCTTTGGCCAGTTCTGTTTTTAACCTGGCTTTGGCCAGTTCTGTTTTTAACCTGGCTTTGGCCAGTTCTGTTGTTATCCTGGCTTTGGCCAGATCTGTTTTTAACCTGGCTTTGGCAAGATCTGTTTTTGTTGGTCTGGAGCAGCACGAGTTGACATGCAGGGCCCTCCAACACTGAGAGGGATATCGAACCCAACTGGACAAGAACCTACTGGACGTTACCATAGACCCAAGTAAGGACAGCCAGTTGAATTTCTGTTTTCCTTGGTTTGGATACGCCAGTAAACAGCTTGGCTGTCCGGTAGCAGAGAGGAACCAGAAGACCTGTGTAGAAAGGCTCAAAGAGGAGTTAGGTTTTGGTTTGGTTTAATTGTTACCCAGCGCTGTGGTGCATTCTGTTATTTCTATCCCTGGATAAAAGTCCTGAGTTGTTTCTGTGGAGAAAGGTCAATTTTGGTCTACACTTGTGTTACTTCACACTCATCAGTTGTCCCCTCCCCTCACCTCCTCCTTTCATTGGCACGCTGTAGGAAAATCTGGGTCACGATGGGCCTGGCGTCTTCATTGTGAATGGAACAGTACATGTTCCTGGGGCGACCGTTAACTACATTGAATGGTCCACAAAGTTCTTCAGAAACAACAGTGAGGTCGAATGGTAACGATTCACAACGTTCCCAGGAAGACTGTTTGTGGTCCATAGGGTATGGAGAAAATTAGAAACCCACTTCTATGGAAACTGCTCATTCCCAAAAGTGATATTAGGAAAGAGTGTGTGGGAGAAAGTGAGTGAAGTGTGGGAGAAAAAGTGTGTGACTGTGTGTGTGTGTGTTTCTCTCTCTCCTTCTCTCATTCTGCATCCAGAAAAGAGGAGAGAGGAAATTCTCAAAGAAATGAAGGAGCAGCCAAGATAACACACACACACACACACACACACACACACACACACACACACATACACACACACACACACACACACACACACACACACACACACACACACACACACACACACACACACACACACACACACACACACACAGAGAGAGAGTTGTGATGATCTGACTGTTCCACTGCATCAGTCTGTAAATAAACTGCAGAACAGAAACTTTACTGTACTCCGGTGTGAGGGGAGGGGAGGGGAGGGAGGGAGGGTGGGAGGGGAGGGAGGGAGGAGGGGAGGGAGGGTGGGAGGGGAGGGAGGGTGGGTGGGGAGGGGTGTGAGGGTGGGTGGGTCATTGTCATTGTTGAACACAGTGCTGATTCCTCTAGTAGTTGCTGGTGGTTGAGCTGATACCAGTCATTGTTGAACACAGTGCTGATTCCTCTAGTAGTTGCTGGTGGTTGAGCTGATACCAGTCATTGTTGAACACAGTGCTGATTCCTTTAGTAGTTGCTGGTGGTTGAGCTGATACCAGTCATTGTTGAACACAGTGCTGATTCCTCTAGTAGTTGCTGGTGGTTGTAGTAACTAGTAACTAGTGGTAGAGCTGTAACCAGGATGTTACTAGTGGTAGAGCTGTAACCAGGAAGTAACTAGTGGTAGAGCTGTAACCAGGATGTAACTAGTGGTAGAGCTGTAACCAGGATGTTACTAGTGGTAGAGCTGTAACCAGAAAGTAACTAGTGGTAGAGCTGTAACCAGGAAGTAACTAGTGGTAGAGCTGTAACCAGGAAGTAACTAGTGGTAGAGCTGTAACCAGGAAGTAACTAGTGGTAGAGCTGTAACCAGGAAGTAACTAGTGGTAGAGCTGTAACCAGGAAGTAACTAGCGGTAGAGCTGTAACCAGGAAGTAACTAGTGGTAGAGCTGTAACCAGGAAGTAACTAGAGGTAGAGCTGTAACCAGGATGTAACTAGTGGTAGAGCTGTAACCAGGATGTTACTAGTGGTAGAGCTGAAACCAGGAAGTAACTAGTGGTAGAGCTGTAACCAGAAAGTAACTAGTGGTAGAGCTGTAACCAGGAAGTAACTAGTGGTAGAGCTGTAACCAGGAAGTAACTAGTGGTAGAGCTGTAACCAGGAAGTAACTAGTGGTAGAGCTGTAACCAGGAAGTAACTAGTGGTAGAGCTGTATGCAGTACATGAAGCTGCATTAGCCTCTGTCATTAAGAATGGTGTACATGACCTTGTTCATGGTGGGAATTACTTGTCACATTATTGAACGTCAATTTGACTAACGGTTTTGATATCCGTTGATCATGATAAAGTACACCTCGTAGCGCAATGAGCACAACAAACTCTCTCTCTCTCTCTGTCTCTCTCTTTCCCTCTTTCTCTCTCCCTCTTTCTCTCTCTCTCTGTCTCTCTCTCTCCCTCTATCTCTCTCTCTCTGTCTCTCTCTGTCTCTCTCTCTCTGTCTCTCTCCCTCTTTCTCTCTCTCTCTCTCTCTCTCTCTCTCTCTCTCTCTCTCTCTCTCTCTGTCTTTCTCCAGATGTATTCTGTATTCTGACAAGGCAGCTGAGAGTTGTTACCCTGCTGGATGCTGCCAGCGCTCTCTCTTTCTTTCTCTCTCTATCTCTCCCCCTCTTCTCTCTCATCCACCCCTCTCCCTCTTCGTTCTCATTCTCTCTCTCATTCCCCCCACTCTCTCTCTATCTCTCCCCCTCTTCTCTCTCATCCACCCCTCTCCCTCTTCGTTCTCATTCTCTCTCTCATTTCCCCCACTCTCTCTATTTCTCCCCCTCTTCTCTCTCATCCACCCCTCTCCCTCTTCATTCTCATTCTCTCTCTCATTCCCCCCACTCTCTCTCTCTCTCCCCCTCTTCTCTCTCATCCACCCCTCTCCCTCTCATTCCCCGCACTCTCTCTCTATCTCTCCCCCTTCTCTCTCATCCACCCCTCTCCCTCTTCGTTCTCATTCGCTCTCTCATTCCCCCCCCCCACTCTCTCTCTCTCTTTCTCTCTCAACACTTCCCCCTCTTCTCTCTCTCCAGATGTACTCTGATGGAGCATCTGGGAGTCGTTACCCACTGTCACACACACACACACACACACACACACACACACACACACACACACACACACACACACACACACACACACACACACACACACACACACACACACACAGCAGAAGTATCTCTCCATTCCCATCCCCTCTTCGACAGGGTGAACATTCCCAGCAGTCAGACAGGCTAAACAGCCTGTAGGCATCGAGTCACTCTATAACACAGCAGACATCTTGTTTGTAGCTGAGTTGTAGGGAAGTGGCTGTTCTTTCCTACTCAACATTAATTCCACTAGCTGTCAGTCGTCTGTTAAATTATCATAATGTAAATGTATAGTTTCATTACACAAACATTTTGTTGCTGCTATGCACACATTCTGTTGCTATGCACGCTGCTAATGAAAGAGCTCGTCACTGTAGGAAAACCTGGGTCACGATGGGCCTGGCGTCTTCAGTGTTGTAGTGAATACTCAGGGAGAAAAATGGTGTGCAGAGCTCAGCAGGTGTTTATTTCACCTTGGCAGAAGGCAGGAATCGTGGTCACAGGCAGGCAATGGTTATACACAGGTAGACAAACAGGCAGGTGAATAAAAACTAGGACTGAAGGCTTTAACTGGTTCTTACAAACGAGCTCGAAAAAGGCTTAGTAGAGTCAAAACAAACACCTCAAAAAGACATAAACAGAATGAACTGAACTAAATAAGGAGCTGATGAGACCAGGTGAGTAACTAACACAGGTGAAGTCAATGAACAAAAATGACAGACAGGACTACCTTCCAGAACACAAAGAAACAGGGCTACGTTCCAGAACACAAAGAAACAGGGCTACGTTCCAGAACACAAAGAAACAGGGCTACGTTCCAGAACACAAAGAAACAGGGCTACGTTCCAGAACACAAAGAAACAGGGCTACGTTCCAGAACACAAAGAAACAGAACACAAGGTTGACTAAGAAAACAAATACAGAACCTTACAAGTGTGAATGGGACAGTACATGTTCCTGTGGAGACCGTTAACTACATTGAATGGTCCACAAAGTTCTTCAGAAACAACAGTGAGGTCGAATGGTAACGATTCACAACGTTCCCAGGAAGACTGTTTGTGGTCCATAGGGTATGGAGAAAATTAGAAACCCACTTCTATGGAAACTGCTCATTCCCAAAAGTGATATGAGGGAAGAGTGTGTGGGTGTGGGAGGAAAAGTGTGTGACTGTGTGTGTGTGTGTGTGTTTCTCTCTCTCCTTCTCTCAATCTGCATCCAGAAAAGAGGAGAGAGGAAATTCTCAAAGAAATGAAGGAGCAGCCAACACACACACACACACACACACACACACACACACACACACACACACACACACACACACACACACACACACACACACACGCTCTGTGGAATGTTGCTGATAAGCCAGTGTGCTTTGGGCTCCAGATGTCTGTCCTTCTGAAAAATTACACTTCAGACATGTCCAACACACTGACCCTTTTTTCCAAATAATTAAAGGTCATCTGCCCCTTAGAAACAATGTCTATGGTATTAAAGCCCTATGTGACATTGATGTGAGTCAAACATTCATTCTAGTGTCAAACTAAAATAAATAGGATCATTTTGGTCATAAAGTCAGTCTGGTGACTAACTGGGTTGGTATGGACAGCCGGGGGCAGACAACAAGGTGTGGTCTGCCCCTAGCCCCCCAGAGACAACAAGGTGTGGTCTGCCCCCAGCTGTCCAGAGACAACAAGGTGTGGTCTGCCCCCAGCTGTCCAGACAACAAGGTGTGGTCTGTCCCCAGGCCCCAGAGACAACAAGGTGTGGTCTGCCCCCAGCTGTCCAGAGACAACAAGGTGTGGTCTGCCCCCAGCCGCCCAGAGACAACAAGGTGTGGTCTGCCCCAGCTGTCCAGAGACAACAAGGTGTGGTCTGCCCCAAGCTGTCTAGAGACAACAAGGTGTGGTCTGCCCCCAGCCGCCCAGAGACAACAAGGTGTGGTCTGCCCCCAGCTGTCCAGAGACAAAAAGGTGTGGTCTGCCCCCAGCTGTCCAGAGACAACAAGGTGTGGTCTGCCCCAACTGTCCAGAGACAACAAGGTGTGGTCTGCCCTTAGATATCCAGAGACAAGGTGTGGTCTGCCCCCAACTGTCCAGAGACAACAAGGTGTGGTCTGCCCCCAACGGTCCAGTGACAACAAGGTGTGGTCTGCTCCCAACTGTCCAGAGACAACAAGGTGTGGTCTGCCCCCAGCTGCCCAGAGACAACAAGGTGTGGTCTGCCCCCAACTGTCCAGAGACAACAAGGTGTGGTCTGCCCCCAGCCGCCCAGAGACAAAAAGTTGTGGTCTGCCCCCAGCTGTCCAGAGACAACAAGGTGTGGTCTGCCCCCAACTGTCCAGAGACAACAAGGTGTGGTCTGCCCCCAGATATCCAGAGACAAGGTGTGGTCTGCCCCCAGCTGTCCAGAGACAACAAGGTGTGGTCTGCCCCCAGATATCAAGAGACAAGGTGTGGTCTGCCCCCAGCTGCTCAGGGACAACAAAGTGTGGTCTGCCCCCAGATATCCAGAGACAACAAGGTGTGGTCTGCCCCCAGATATCAAGAGACAAGGTGTGGTCTGCCCCCAACTGTCCAGAGAATAAGGTGTGGTCTGTCTCCAGCCGTCCAGAGACAACAAGGTGTGGTCTGCCCCCAGCTGCCCAGAGACAACAAGGTGTGGTCTGCCCCCAACTGTCCAGAGACAATTAGGTGTGGTCTGCCCCCAGCCGCCCAGAGACAAAAAGTTGTGGTCTGCCCCCAGCTGTCCAGAGACAACAAGGTGTGGTCTGCCCCCAACTGTCCAGAGACAACAAGGTGTGGTCTGCCCCCATCTGTCCAGAGACAACAAGGTGAGGTCTGCCCCCAGATATCAAGAGACAAGGTGTGGTCTGCCCCCAGCTGCTCAGGGACAACAAAGTGTGGTCTGCCCCCAGATATCCAGAGACAACAAGGTGTGGTGTGCCCCCAACTGTCCAGAGAATAAGGTGTGGTCTGTCTCCAGCCGTCCAGGGACAACAAGGTGTGGTCTGCCCCAAGCTGTCTAGAGACAACAAGGTGTGGTCTGCCCCCAGCCGCCCAGAGACAACAAGGTGTGGTCTGCACCCAGCTGTCCAGAGACAACAAGGTGTGGTCTGCCCCAACTGTCCAGAGACAACAAGGTGTGGTCTGCCCCCAGATATCCAGAGACAAGGTGTGGTCTGCCCCCAACCATCCAGAGACAACAAGGTGTGGTCTGCTCCCAACTGTCCAGAGACAACAAGGTGTGGTCTGCCCCCAGCTGCCCAGAGACAACAAGGTGTGGTCTGCCCCCAACTGTCCAGAGACAACAAGGTGTGGTCTGTCCCCAGCCGTCCAGGTACAACAAGGTGTGGTCTGCCCCCTGCCGCCCAGAGTCAACAAGGTTGTGGTCTGCCCCCAGCTGCTCAATGACAATTAGGTGTGGTCTGCCCCCAGCCGCCCAGAGACAAAAAGTTGTGGTTTGCCCCCAGCTGCCCAGAGACAACAAGGTGTGGTCTGCCCCCAACTGTCCAGAGACAACAAGGTGTGGTCTGCCCCCAGATATCCAGAGACAAGGTGTGGTCTGCCCCCAGCTGTCCAGAGACAACAAGGTGTGGTCTGCCCCCAGATATCAAGAGACAAGGTGTGGTCTGCCCCCAGCTGCTCAGGGACAACAAAGTGTGGTCTGCCCCCAGATATCCAGAGACAACAAGGTGTGGTCTGTCCCCAGCCGTCCAGGTACAACAAGGTGTGGTCTGCCCCCTGCCGCCCAGAGAATAAGGTGTGGTCTGTCTCCAGCCGTCCAGAGACAACAAGGTGTGGTCTGCCCCAAGCTGTCTAGAGACAACAAGGTGTGGTCTGTCTCCAGCCGTCCAGAGACAACAAGGTGTGGTCTGCCCCCAGCTGCCCAGAGACAACAAGGTGTGGTCTGCCCCCAACTGTCCAGAGACAACAAGGTGTGGTCTGTCCCCAGCCGTCCAGATACAAGAAGGTGTGGTCTGCCCCAACTGTCCAGAGACAACAAGGTGTGGTCTGCCCTTAGATATCCAGAGACAAGGTGTGGTCTGCCCCCAACTGTCCAGAGACAACAAGGTGTGGTCTGCCCCCAACGGTCCAGTGACAACAAGGTGTGGTCTGCTCCCAACTGTCCAGAGACAACAAGGTGTGGTCTGCCCCCAGCTGCCCAGAGACAACAAGGTGTGGTCTGCCCCCAACTGTCCAGAGACAACAAGGTGTGGTCTGCCCCCAGCCGCCCAGAGACAAAAAGTTGTGGTCTGCCCCCAGCTGTCCAGAGACAACAAGGTGTGGTCTGCCCCCAACTGTCCAGAGACAACAAGGTGTGGTCTGCCCCCAGATATCCAGAGACAAGGTGTGGTCTGCCCCCAGCTGTCCAGAGACAACAAGGTGTGGTCTGCCCCCAGATATCAAGAGACAAGGTGTGGTCTGCCCCCAGCTGCTCAGGGACAACAAAGTGTGGTCTGCCCCCAGATATCCAGAGACAACAAGGTGTGGTCTGCCCCCAGATATCAAGAGACAAGGTGTGGTCTGCCCCCAACTGTCCAGAGAATAAGGTGTGGTCTGTCTCCAGCCGTCCAGAGACAACAAGGTGTGGTCTGCCCCCAGCTGCCCAGAGACAACAAGGTGTGGTCTGCCCCCAACTGTCCAGAGACAATTAGGTGTGGTCTGCCCCCAGCCGCCCAGAGACAAAAAGTTGTGGTCTGCCCCCAGCTGTCCAGAGACAACAAGGTGTGGTCTGCCCCCAACTGTCCAGAGACAACAAGGTGTGGTCTGCCCCCATCTGTCCAGAGACAACAAGGTGAGGTCTGCCCCCAGATATCAAGAGACAAGGTGTGGTCTGCCCCCAGCTGCTCAGGGACAACAAAGTGTGGTCTGCCCCCAGATATCCAGAGACAACAAGGTGTGGTGTGCCCCCAACTGTCCAGAGAATAAGGTGTGGTCTGTCTCCAGCCGTCCAGGGACAACAAGGTGTGGTCTGCCCCAAGCTGTCTAGAGACAACAAGGTGTGGTCTGCCCCCAGCCGCCCAGAGACAACAAGGTGTGGTCTGCACCCAGCTGTCCAGAGACAACAAGGTGTGGTCTGCCCCAACTGTCCAGAGACAACAAGGTGTGGTCTGCCCCCAGATATCCAGAGACAAGGTGTGGTCTGCCCCCAACCATCCAGAGACAACAAGGTGTGGTCTGCTCCCAACTGTCCAGAGACAACAAGGTGTGGTCTGCCCCCAGCTGCCCAGAGACAACAAGGTGTGGTCTGCCCCCAACTGTCCAGAGACAACAAGGTGTGGTCTGTCCCCAGCCGTCCAGGTACAACAAGGTGTGGTCTGCCCCCTGCCGCCCAGAGTCAACAAGGTTGTGGTCTGCCCCCAGCTGCTCAATGACAATTAGGTGTGGTCTGCCCCCAGCCGCCCAGAGACAAAAAGTTGTGGTTTGCCCCCAGCTGCCCAGAGACAACAAGGTGTGGTCTGCCCCCAACTGTCCAGAGACAACAAGGTGTGGTCTGCCCCCAGATATCCAGAGACAAGGTGTGGTCTGCCCCCAGCTGTCCAGAGACAACAAGGTGTGGTCTGCCCCCAGATATCAAGAGACAAGGTGTGGTCTGCCCCCAGCTGCTCAGGGACAACAAAGTGTGGTCTGCCCCCAGATATCCAGAGACAACAAGGTGTGGTCTGTCCCCAGCCGTCCAGGTACAACAAGGTGTGGTCTGCCCCCTGCCGCCCAGAGAATAAGGTGTGGTCTGTCTCCAGCCGTCCAGAGACAACAAGGTGTGGTCTGCCCCAAGCTGTCTAGAGACAACAAGGTGTGGTCTGTCTCCAGCCGTCCAGAGACAACAAGGTGTGGTCTGCCCCCAGCTGCCCAGAGACAACAAGGTGTGGTCTGCCCCCAACTGTCCAGAGACAACAAGGTGTGGTCTGTCCCCAGCCGTCCAGATACAAGAAGGTGTGGTCTGCCCCCAGCCGCCCAGAGACAACAAGGTTGTGGTCTGCCCCCAGCTGCTCAGAGACAATTAGGTGTGGTCTGTCCCCAGCCGTCCAGATACAACAAGGTGTGGTCTGCCCCCAGCCGCCCAGAGACAACAAGGTTGTGGTCTGCCCCCAGCCGCCCAGAGACAAAAAGTTGTGGTCTGCCCCCAGCTGTCCAGAGACAACAAGGTGTGGTCTGCCCCCAACTGTCCAGAGACAACAAGGTGTGGTCTGCCCCCAGCTGTCCAGAGACAACAAGGTGAGGTCTGCCCCCAGATATCAAGAGACAAGGTGTGGTCTGCCCCCAGCTGCTCAGGGACAACAAAGTGTGATCTGCCCCCAGATATCCAGAGACAACAAGATGTGGTCTGCCCCCAGATATCAAGAGACAAGGTGTGGTCTGACACCAACTGTCCAGAGAATAAGGTGTGGTCTGTCTCCAGCCGTCCAGAGACAACAAGGTGTGGTCTGCCCCAAGCTGTCTAGAGACAACAAGGTGTGGTCTGCCCCCAGCCGCCCAGAGACAACAAGGTGTGGTCTGCCCCCAGCTGTCCAGAGACAAAAAGGTGTGGTCTGCCCCCAGCTGTCCAGAGACAACAAGGTGTGGTCTGCCCCAACTGTCCAGAGACAACAAGGTGTGGTCTGCCCCCAGATATCCAGAGACAAGGTGTGGTCTGCCCCCAACCGTCCAGAGACAACAAGGTGTGGTCTGCCCCCAGCTGCCCAGAGACAACAAGGTGTGGTCTGCCCCCAACTGTCCAGAGACAACAAGGTGTGGTCTGTCCCCAGCCGTCCAGGTACAACAAGGTGTGGTCTGCCCCCTGCCGCCCAGAGTCAACAAGGTTGTGGTCTGCCCCCAGCTGCTCAGAGACAATTAGGTGTGGTCTGCCCCCAGCCGCCCAGAGACAAAAAGTTGTGGTCTGCCCCCAGCTGTCCAGAGACAACAAGGTGTGGTCTGCCCCCAACTGTCCAGAGACATCAAGGTGTGGTCTGCCCCCAGATATCCAGAGACAAGGTGTGGTCTGCCCCCAGCTGTCCAGAGACAACAAGGTGTGGTCTGCCCCCAGATATCAAGAGACAAGGTGTGGTCTGCCCCCAGCTGCTCAGGGACAACAAAGTGTGGTCTGCCCCCAGATATCCAGAGACAACAAGGTGTGGTCTGCCCCCAGATATAAAGAGACAAGGTGTGGTCTGCCCGCAGCTGTCCAGAGAATAAGGTGTGGTCTGTCTCCAGCCGTCCAGAGACAACAAGGTGTGGTCTGCCCCCAGCTGCCCAGAGACAACAAGGTGTGGTCTGCCCCCAACTGTCCAGATACAACAAGGTGTGGTCTGCCCCAACTGTCCAGAGACAACAAGGTGTGGTCTGCCCCCAGATATCCAGAGACAAGGCGTGGTCTGCCCCCAACCGTCCAGAGACAACAAGGTGTGGTCTGCCCCCAGCTGCCCAGAGACAACAAGGTGTGGTCTGCCCCCAACTGTCCAGAGACAACAAGGTGTGGTCTGTCCCCAGCCGTCCAGGTACAACAAGGTGTGGTCTGCCCCCTGCCGCCCAGAGTCAACAAGGTTGTGGTCTGCCCCCAGCTGCTCAGAGACAATTAGGTGTGGTCTGCCCCCAACTGTCCAGAGACAACAAGGTGTGGTCTGTCCCCAGCCGTCCAGGTACAACAAGGTGTGGTCTGCCCCCTGCCGCCCAGAGTCAACAAGGTTGTGGTCTGCCCCCAGCTGCTCAGAGACAATTAGGTGTGGTCTGCCCCCAGCCGCCCAGAGACAAAAAGTTGTGGTCTGCCCCCAGCTGTCCAGAGACAACAAGGTGTGGTCTGCCCCCAACTGTCCAGAGACAACAAGGTGTGGTCTGCCCCCAGATATCCAGAGACAAGGTGTGGTCTGCCCCCAGCTGTCCAGAGACAACAAGGTGTGGTCTGCCCCCAGATATCAAGAGACAAGGTGTGGTCTGCCCCCAGCCGCCCAGAGACAAAAAGTTGTGGTCTGCCCCCAGATATCCAGAGACAACAAGGTGTGGTCTGCCCCCAGATATCAAGAGACAAGGTGTGGTCTGCCCCCAACTGTCCAGAGAATAAGGTGTGGTCTGTCTCCAGCCGTCCAGAGACAACAAGATGTGGTCTGCCCCCAGCTGCCCAGAGACAACAAGGTGTGGTCTGCCCCCAGATATCAAGAGACAAGGTGTGGTCTGCCCCCAGCTGCTCAGGGACAACAAGGTGTGGTCTGCCCCCAGATATCCAGAGACAACAAGGTGTGGTCTGCCCCCAGCCGCCCAGAGACAACAAGGTGTGGTCTGCCCCAGCTGTCCAGAGACAAAAATGTGTGGTCTGCCCCCAACCGTCCAGAGACAACAAGGTGTGGTCTGCCCCCAACGGTCCAGTGACAACAAGGTGTGGTCTGCTCCCAACTGTCCAGAGACAACAAGGTGTGGTCTGCCCCCAGCTGCCCAGAGACAACAAGGTGTGGTCTGCCCCCAACCGTCCAGAGACAACAAGGTGTGGTCTGCTCCCAACTGTCCAGAGACAACAAGGTGTGGTCTGCCCCCAGCTGCCCAGAGACAACAAGGTGTGGTCTGCCCCCAGCTGCTCAGAGACAATTAGGTGTGGTCTGCCCCCAGCCGCCCAGAGACAAAAAGTTGTGGTCTGCCCCCAGCTGTCCAGAGACAACAAGGTGTGGTCTGCCCCCAACTGTCCAGAGACAACAAGGTGTGGTCTGCCCCCAGCTGCCCAGAGACAACAATTTGTGGTCTGCCCCCAGCCGCCCAGAGACAACAAGGTTGTGGTCTGCCCCCAGCTGCTCAGAGATAATTAGGTGTGGTCTGCCCCCAGCCGCCCAGAGACAAAAAGTTGTGGTCTGCCCCCAGCTGTCCAGAGACAACAAGGTGTGGTCTGCCCCCAACTGTCCAGAGACAACAAGGTGTGGTCTGCCCCCAGATATCCAGAGACAAGGTGTGGTCTGCCCCCAGCTGTCCAGAGACAACAAGGTGAGGTCTGCCCCCAGATATCAAGAGACAAGGTGTGGTCTGCCCCCAGCTACTCAGGGACAACAAAGTGTGGTCTGCCCCCAGATATCCAGAGACAACAAGGTGTGGTCTGCCCCCAGATATCAAGAGACAAGGTGTGGTCTGCCCCCAACTGTCCAGAGAATAAGGTGTGGTCTGCCCCCAGCCGCCCATAGACAACAAGGTGTGGTCTGCCCCCAGCTGCCCAGGGACAACAATGTGTGGTCTGCCCCCAACTGTCCAGAGACAACAAGGTGTGGTTCCTCTCTAGGTTTATTCCTAGATTCCTTACCTTTCTAGGGAGTTTTTCCTAGCCACCGTGCTTCTACACCTGCAACGCTTGCTCTCTGGGGTTTTAGGCGTGGTTTCTATATAAACACTTTGGGACAAATGCTGATGTAGAAAGGGCTTTATAAATAAATGTGATCGATACTAGCTTGCTAGTTAATCATATGATGTAGCCAGCTTTCTTTAAAAAATATGTATACTCGAACGGGCCAACTAACGTTAGTTAGCTAAGCGAGCTATATTGTCAGCTAGCCAACTTTCTTCAGCTCTGGCAAAGATCTGATAACTAACACGGATTT
Organism: Oncorhynchus clarkii lewisi; assembly: GCF_045791955.1. Classification (NCBI taxonomy): domain Eukaryota; kingdom Metazoa; phylum Chordata; class Actinopteri; order Salmoniformes; family Salmonidae; genus Oncorhynchus; species Oncorhynchus clarkii. The sequence goes on from NC_092166.1 coordinate 1,463,790, forward strand.
GCAAGGTAAGTGGCTAGCTAGTTAGCATTCAGGGGCTTCGTCTGGTAATCCAAAACAACATGCTGTTCTCCTATTGAGTAATTTCAAAAGAAATGAAGACTGGTCTGGTCCAATTATAGCAAAACGTCTCAAGGAACACTCAGCAACGTACACAGCTGGTTGCATTGTAATGGGGGCAGCGGCCTAAATCTGTAGTTACAGTCCCTCTATTCAGCAACAAACACAGCTGGTTGCATAGTAACGGCGTCAGCGGCCTCAATCTGTAGTTACAGTCCCTCTAATATCATATAAATTACTTACAAAATAGAGAAAGTCATTTTTCTCATCATATGATTTTTGAGTGATATTTTCTTACATTCAAAAGGCTACGTACAAAACTTGGCGGATTTGTTGTTTAGCAAGAGCTGTTCCAGAAGGTGTTTGTACAGGGCATTCGGAAAGTACTCAGACCCTTTGACTTTTTCCACATTTTGTTACGTTACAGCCTTAATTCGCTGTGAGTCATAACCCCAGAATAGATGTCTTGAGAATATCCTGTTTTGTGTTTGACATAGAATTCTTACTGTGATGTTAAAATCTGGACAAACAGAAATCACATCCGTCCCTACCTTGTAGTCTTAACCAGTATAGAAGGCTTGACAATCTCTGAATGTCATTCAACTTTTTGGTGTTTTGTAACAGATGTCTCTTTCCGTTCATCAATTGGCCGCTGAACAGTTTGGATCGATTTGATTTGTCAGTTAAAAAAATTATAATATATACACAAAGATTGTTTAAAGTGACCAGGATTGTAGAATAAAGTCGGGGCCTTATTTCTATTGTGGTCCGATTTTTTACATAAATACATACACTACCGGTCAAATGTTTTAGAACATCTACTCCTTCCAGGGGTTTTCTTTATTTTTACTGTTTTCTACATTATAGAATAATAGTGAGGACATCAACACCATGAAATAACACATGAAATCAGCAACGTGTTTTATATTTTATATTCTTGTAACGGGGTGAATGACTTGTTGCCGGGAAGTCAGGCGCTCTGAGGGGTGGCCAGTCCTCTTCTGGCTGTGTCAGGTAGAGAGGAACCAGGCTCTGAGGGGTGGCCAGAGATGGGTGATAACAGGAGAACTTTAATATCCACCCTGGCCCAAAGGTACAGGAGAGCAGAGATGGGTGGTAACAAGATAACTTTAATATCCACCCTGGCCCAAAGGCACAGGAGAACAGAGATGGGTGGAAACAGGAGAACTTTAATATCCACCCTGGCCCAAAGGTACAGGAGAGCAGAGATGGGTGGTAACAAGAGAACTTTAATATCCTCCCTGGCCCAAAGGCACAGGAGAGCAGAGATGGGTGGTAACATCTTTATTATCCACCCTGGCCCAAAGGCACAGGAGAGCAGAGATGGGTGATAACAGGAGAACTTTAATATCCACCCTGGCCCAAAGGCACAGGAGAGCAGAGATGGGTGGTAACATCTCTATTATCCACCCTGGCCCAAAGGCACAGGAGAGCAGAGATGGGTGATAAAAGGAGAACTTTAATATCCACCCTGGCCTGCCTGACCACTCTGCCTGTCCTGACTCTGAGCCTGCCTGACCACTCTGCCTGTCCTGACTCTGAGCCTGCCTGACCACTCTGCCAGTCCTGACTCTGAGCCTGCCTGACCACTCTGCCTGTCCTGAATCTGAGCCTGCCTGACCACTCTGCCTGTCCTGACTCTGAGCCTGCCTGACCACTCTGCCTGTCCTGACTCTGAGCCTGCCTGACCACTCTGCCTGTCCTGACTCTGAGCCTGCCTGACCACTCTGCCTGTCCTGACTCTGAGCCTGCCTGACCACTCTGCCTGTCCTGACTCTGAGCCTGCCTGACCACTCTGCCTGTCCTGACTCTGAGCCTGCCTGACCACTCTGCCTGTCCTGACTCTGAGCCTGCCTGACCACTCTGCCTGTCCTGACTCTGAGCCTGCCTGACCACTCTGCCTGTCCTGACTCTGAGCCTGCCTGACCACTCTGCCAGTCCTGACTCTGAGCCTGCCTGACCACTCTGCCTGTCCTGAATCTGAGCCTGCCTGACCACTCTGCCTGTCCTGACTCTGAGCCTGCCTGACCACTCTGCCTGTCCTGACTCTGAGCCTGCCTGACCACTCTGCCTGTCCTGACTCTGAGCCTGCCTGACCACTCTGCCTGTCCTGACTCTGAGCCTGCCTGACCACTCTGCCTGTCCTGATTCTGCCTGACCACTCTGCCTGTCCTGACTCTGAGCCTGACCACTCTGCCTGTCCTGACTCTGAGCCTGCCTGACCACGCTGCCTGTCCTGACTCTGAGCCTGCCCACTCTGCCTGTCCTGACTCTGTCTATCTGACCACTCTGCCTGTCCTGACTCTGAGCCTGCCTGACCACGCTGCCTGTCCTGACTCTGAGCCTGCCCACTCTGCCTGTCCTGACTCTGAGTCTATCTGACCACTCTGCCTGTCCTGACTCTGAGCCTGCCTGACCACTCTGCCTGTCCTGACTCTGAGCCTGCCTGACCACTCTGCCTGTCCTGACTGTGAGCCTGCCTGACCACTCTGCCTGTCCTGACTCTGAGCCTGCCTGACAACTCTGCCTGTCCTGACTCTGAGCCTGCCTGACCACTCTGCCTGTCCTGACTCTGGGCCTGCCTGACCACTCTGCCTGTCCTGACTCTGAGCCTGCCTGACCACTCTGCCTGTCCTGACTCTTATCCTGCCTGACCACTCTGCCTGTCCTGACTCTGAGCCTGCCTGACCACTCTGGCTGTCCTGAGTCTGAGGCTGCCTGACCACTCTGCCTGTCCTGACTCTGAGCCTGCCTGACAACTCTGCCTGTCCTGACACTGAGCCTGCCTGACCACTCTGCCTGTCCTGCCTCTGAGCCTGCCTGACCACTCTGCCAGTCCTGACTCTGAGCCTGCCTGACCACTCTGCCTGTCCTGAATCTGAGCCTGCCTGACCACTCTGCCTGTCCTGACTCTGAGCCTGCCTGACCACTCTGCCTGTCCTGACTCTGAGCCTGCCTGACCACTCTGCCTGTCCTGACTCTGAGCCTGCCTGACCACTCTGCCTGTCCTGACTCTGAGCCTGCCTGACCACTCTGCCTGTCCTGATTCTGCCTGACCACTCTGCCTGTCCTGACTCTGAGCCTGACCACTCTGCCTGTCCTGACTCTGAGCCTGCCTGACCACGCTGCCTGTCCTGACTCTGAGCCTGCCCACTCTGCCTGTCCTGACTCTGTCTATCTGACCACTCTGCCTGTCCTGACTCTGAGCCTGCCTGACCACGCTGCCTGTCCTGACTCTGAGCCTGCCCACTCTGCCTGTCCTGACTCTGAGTCTATCTGACCACTCTGCCTGTCCTGACTCTGAGCCTGCCTGACCACTCTGCCTGTCCTGACTCTGAGCCTGCCTGACCACTCTGCCTGTCCTGACTGTGAGCCTGCCTGACCACTCTGCCTGTCCTGACTCTGAGCCTGCCTGACAACTCTGCCTGTCCTGACTCTGAGCCTGCCTGACCACTCTGCCTGTCCTGACTCTGGGCCTGCCTGACCACTCTGCCTGTCCTGACTCTGAGCCTGCCTGACCACTCTGCCTGTCCTGACTCTTATCCTGCCTGACCACTCTGCCTGTCCTGACTCTGAGCCTGCCTGACCACTCTGGCTGTCCTGAGTCTGAGGCTGCCTGACCACTCTGCCTGTCCTGACTCTGAGCCTGCCTGACAACTCTGCCTGTCCTGACACTGAGCCTGCCTGACCACTCTGCCTGTCCTGCCTCTGAGCCTGCCTGACCACTCTGCCTGTCCTGACTCTTAGCCTGCCTGACCACTCTGCCTGTCCTGCCTCTGAGCCTGCCTGACCACTCTGCCTGTCCTGACTCTGAGCCTGCCTGACCACTCTGCCTGTCCTGACTCTGAGCCTGCCTGACCACTCTGCCTGTCCTGATTCTGCCTGACCACTCTGCCTGTCCTGACTCTGAGCCTGACCACTCTGCCTGTCCTGACTCTGAGCCTGCCTGACCACTCTGCCTGTCCTGATTCTGCCTGACCACTCTGCCTGTCCTGACTCTGAGCCTGACCACTCTGCCTGTCCTGACTCTGAGCCTGCCTGACCACGCTGCCTGTCCTGACTCTGAGCCTGCCCACTCTGCCTGTCCTGACTCTGAGTCTATCTGACCACTCTGCCTGTCCTGACTCTGAGCCTGCCTGACCACTCTGCCTGTCCTGACTCTGAGCCTGCCTGACCACTCTGCCTGTCCTGACTCTGAGCCTGCCTGACCACTCTGCCTGTCCTGACTCTGAGCCTGCCTGACCACTCTGCCTGTCCTGACTCTGAGCCTGCCTGACCACTCTGCCTGTCCTGACTCTGAGCCTGCCTGACCACTCTGCCTGTCCTGACTCTGGGCCTGCCTGACCACTCTGCCTGTCCTGACTCTGAGCCTGCCTGACCACTCTGCCTGTCCTGCCTCTGAGCCTGCCTGACCACTCTGCCTGTCCTGACTCTGAGCCTGCCTGACCACTCTGCCTGTCCTGACTCTGAGCCTGCCTGACCACTCTGCCTGTCCTGACTCTGAGCCTGACCACTCTGCCTGTCCTGACTCTGAGCCTGCCTGACCACTCTGCCTGTCCTGACTCTGAGCCTGCCTGACCACTCTGCCTGTCCTGACTCTGAGCCTGCCTGACCACTCTGCCTGTCCTGATTCTGCCTGACCACTCTGCCTGTCCTGACTCTGAGCCTGACCACTCTGCCTGTCCTGACTCTGAGCCTGCCTGACCACGCTGCCTGTCCTGACTCTGAGCCTGCCCACTCTGCCTGTCCTGACTCTGTCTATCTGACCACTCTGCCTGTCCTGACTCTGAGCCTGCCTGACCACGCTGCCTGTCCTGACTCTGAGCCTGCCCACTCTGCCTGTCCTGACTCTGAGTCTATCTGACCACTCTGCCTGTCCTGACTCTGAGCCTGCCTGACCACTCTGCCTGTCCTGACTCTGAGCCTGCCTGACCACTCTGCCTGTCCTGACTGTGAGCCTGCCTGACCACTCTGCCTGTCCTGACTCTGAGCCTGCCTGACAACTCTGCCTGTCCTGACTCTGAGCCTGCCTGACCACTCTGCCTGTCCTGACTCTGGGCCTGCCTGACCACTCTGCCTGTCCTGACTCTGAGCCTGCCTGACAACTCTGCCTGTCCTGACTCTTATCCTGCCTGACCACTCTGCCTGTCCTGACTCTGAGCCTGCCTGACCACTCTGGCTGTCCTGAGTCTGAGGCTGCCTGACCACTCTGCCTGTCCTGACTCTGAGCCTGCCTGACAACTCTGCCTGTCCTGACACTGAGCCTGCCTGACCACTCTGCCTGTCCTGCCTCTGAGCCTGCCTGACCACTCTGCCTGTCCTGACTCTTAGCCTGCCTGACCACTCTGCCTGTCCTGCCTCTGAGCCTGCCTGACCACTCTGCCTGTCCTGACTCTGAGCCTGCCTGACCACTCTGCCTGTCCTGACTCTGAGCCTGCCTGACCACTCTGCCTGTCCTGATTCTGCCTGACCACTCTGCCTGTCCTGACTCTGAGCCTGACCACTCTGCCTGTCCTGACTCTGAGCCTGCCTGACCACTCTGCCTGTCCTGATTCTGCCTGACCACTCTGCCTGTCCTGACTCTGAGCCTGACCACTCTGCCTGTCCTGACTCTGAGCCTGCCTGACCACACTGCCTGTCCTGACTCTGAGCCTGCCCACTCTGCCTGTCCTGACTCTGAGTCTATCTGACCACTCTGCCTGTCCTGACTCTGAGCCTGCCTGACCACTCTGCCTGTCCTGACTCTGAGCCTGCCTGACCACTCTGCCTGTCCTGACTCTGAGCCTGCCTGACCACTCTGCCTGTCCTGACTCTGAGCCTGCCTGACCACTCTGCCTGTCCTGACTCTGAGCCTGCCTGACCACTCTGCCTGTCCTGACTCTGAGCCTGCCTGACCACTCTGCCTGTCCTGACTCTGGGCCTGCCTGACCACTCTGCCTGTCCTGACTCTGAGCCTGCCTGACCACTCTGCCTGTCCTGCCTCTGAGCCTGCCTGACCACTCTGCCTGTCCTGACTCTGAGCCTGCCTGACCACTCTGCCTGTCCTGACTCTGAGCCTGCCTGACCACTCTGCCTGTCCTGACTCTGAGCCTGACCACTCTGCCTGTCCTGACTCTGAGCCTGACCACTCTGCCTGTCCTGACTCTGAGCCTGCCTGACCACTCTGGCTGTCCTGACTCTTAGCCTGCCTGACCACTCTGCCTGTCCTGACTCTGAGCCTGCCTGACCACTCTGCCTGTCCTGACTCTGAGCCTGCCTGACCACTCTGCCTGTCCTGACTCTGAGCCTGCCTGACCACTCTGCCTGTCCTGACTCTGAGCCTGCCTGACCACTCTGCCTGTCCTGATTCTGCCTGACCACTCTGCCTGTCCTGACTCTGAGCCTGACCACTCTGCCTGTCCTGACTCTGAGCCTGCCTGACCACGCTGCCTGTCCTGACTCTGAGCCTGCCCACTCTGCCTGTCCTGACTCTGAGTCTATCTGACCACTCTGCCTGTCCTGACTCTGGGCCTGCCTGACCACTCTGCCTGTCCTGACTCTGAGCCTGCCTGACCACTCTGCCTGTCCTGCCTCTGAGCCTGCCTGACCACTCTGCCTGTCCTGACTCTGAGCCTGCCTGACCACTCTGCCTGTCCTGACTCTGAGCCTGCCTGACCACTCTGTCTGTCCTGACTCTGAGCCTGACCACTCTGCCTGTCCTGACTCTGAGCCTGACCACTCTGCCTGTCCTGACTCTGAGCCTGCCTGACCACTCTGGCTGTCCTGACTCTTAGCCTGCCTGACCACTCTGCCTGTCCTGACTCTGAGCCTGCCTGACCACTCTGCCTGTCCTGACTCTGAGCCTGCCTGACCACTCTGCCTGTCCTGACTCTGAGCCTGCCTGACCACGCTGCCTGTCCTGACTCTGAGCCTGCCCACTCTGCCTTTCCTGACTCTGAGTCTATCTGACCACTCTGCCTGTCCTGACTCTGAGCCTTTCTGACCACTCTGCCTGTCCTGACTCTGAGCCTGCCCACTCTGCCTGTCCTGACTCTGAGCCTGCCTGACCACTCTGCCTGTCCTGACTCTGAGCCTGCCTGACCACTCTGCCTGTCCTGACTCTGGGCCTGCCTGACCACTCTGCCTGTCCTGACTCTGAGCCTGCCTGACCACTCTGCCTGTCCTGCCTCTGAGCCTGCCTGACCACTCTGCCTGTCCTGACTCTGAGCCTGCCTGACCACTCTGCCTGTCCTGACTCTGAGCCTGCCTGACCACTCTGCCTGTCCTGACTCTGAGCCTGACCACTCTGCCTGTCCTGACTCTGAGCCTGACCACTCTGCCTGTCCTGACTCTGAGCCTGCCTGACCACTCTGGCTGTCCTGACTCTTAGCCTGCCTGACCACTCTGCCTGTCCTGACTCTGAGCCTGCCTGACCACTCTGCCTGTCCTGACTCTGAGCCTGCCTGACCACTCTGCCTGTCCTGACTATGAGCCTGCCTGACCACTCTGCCTGTCCTGATTCTGCCTGACCACTCTGCCTGTCCTGACTCTGAGCCTGCCTGACCACGCTGCCTGTCCTGACTCTGAGCCTGCCCACTCTGCCTGTCCTGACTCTGAGTCTATCTGACCACTCTGCCTGTCCTGACTCTGAGCCTGCCTGACCACTCTGCCTGTCCTGACTCTGAGCCTGCCTGACCACTCTGCCTGTCCTGAATCTGAGCCTGCCTGACCACTCTGCCTGTCCTGACTGTGAGCCTGCCTGACCACGCTGCCTGTCCTGACTCTGAGCCTGCCCACTCTGCCTGTCCTGACTCTGAGTCTATCTGACCACTCTGCCTGTCCTGACTCTGAGCCTGCTTGACCACTCTGCCTGTCCTGACTCTGAGCCTGCCTGACCACTCTGCCTGTCCTGACTCTGAGCCTGCCTGACCACTCTGCCTGTCCTGACTCTGAGCCTGCCTGACCACTCTGCCTGTCCTGACTCTGAGCCTGCCTGACAACTCTGCCTGTCCTGACTCTGAGCCTGCCTGACCACTCTGCCTGTCCTGACTCTGGGCCTGCCTGACCTGTTTGCTTAAAAATTCTAGGCCTGCGTCTTGTGACCGTAGAGTACGTGTAGGTATGTACCCCATGTAAAGCCCATGTAATGCTTTGTAGGTTAGCAGTAAAACCTTGAAATTAGCACAAGCCTTGACAGGAAGCCAGTGTAGAGAGGCGAGCACTCTGATGTGTTTGGATATGATCACATTTGTTTTGGATCTAGTCAGGATTCTAGCAGCCGTGTTTAGCTGAAACTGAAGTCTATTTAGTGCTTTATCCGGGTATCCAGAGAGTAGAGCATTGCAGTAGTCTAACCTAGAAATGACAAAAGCATAGATTTTTTAAAACATTCTTGATATGTTCGTCAAAAGAGAGATCAGGGTCCACACTGAGTTACTTCACGGTTTTATTTGAGACGACTGTACAACCACAAAGATTAATTAACAGAAGAGCTCTTTGTTTTTTGGGACCTATAACTAGTATCTCTGTATTGTCTGAGTTTAAAACTAAAACATTTGCCGCCATCCACTTCCTTATGTCTGAATACAGGCTTCCAGGGTAGGCAATTTTGGGGCTTCACCATGTTTATTCGAAATGTTCAGCTGTGTGTCGTCCACATGGTGCACATAGTCCACACATTATGTTTCCGAATGACATCACCAAAAAGTAAAATATATAGTGAAAACAATAGTGGTCCTAAAACGGAACCTTGAGGAACACTGACACTTTCAACTAAAAGAAGTAGAGAGAACAGTCTATGACTAGGGTGGCTGGGGTCTTAGACAATTTTTAGGGCCTTCCTCTGACATCGCCTGGTGTAGAAGTCCTGGATGGCAGGCAGCTTAGTCCCAGTGATGTACTGGGCCGTACGCACTACCCTCTGAAGTGCCTTGCGGTCAGTGTGATGCAACCAGTGCTATCGATGTTGCAGCTGTAGAACCTTTTGAGGATCTCAGGACCCATACTAAATCTTTTAATTTCCTGAGGGGGAATAGGCTTTGTTGTGCCCTCTTCACGACTGTCTTGGTGTGTTTGGACCAATCTAGTTTGTTGTTGATGTGAACACCAAGGAATTTGAAGCTCTCAACCTGCTCCACTACAGCCCCATCGATGAGAATGGGGGCGTGCTCAGTCTTCCTTTTCCTGTAGTCCACAATCATCTCCTTAGTCTTGGTTACTTTGAGGGATGCCTTTGTGTTCTTGGGCACAGGGACTATGGAGGTCTGCTTGAAACATGTTGGTATTACGGACTCAATCAGGGCCATGTTGAAAATGTCAGTGAAGACACCTGCTAGTTGGTCAGCACATGCCCGGAACAGCTGATGCTCTCATACATGCCTCAGTGTTGCTTGCCTCGAAGCGTGCATAGGAGTGATTTAGCTCATCTGGTATGCTCGTGTCACTGGGCAGCTCGCGGCTGTGCTTCCCTTTGTAGTCTGTAATAGTTTACAAGCCCTGCCACATAAGACGAGCATCGGAGCCGGTGTAGTATGATTCAATCTTAGCCCTGTATTAGATTCCCACACCTTGAAAGCGGCAGCTCTACCCTTTAGTTCAGTGCGAAGGCTGCCTGTAATCCATGGCTTCTGGTTGGGGTATGTACGTACAGTCACTGTGCGGACGACGTCCTCGATGCACTTATTGATAAAGCCAGTGACTGATGTGATGTACTCCTCAATGCCATCGGAAGAATGCCGGAACATGTTCCAGTCTCTGATAGCAAAACAGTCCTGTAGTTTAGCATCTGCTTCATCTGACCGCTTTTTTTGTATACCGAGTCACTGGTGCTTCCTGCTTTAATTTTTGCTTGTAAGAAGGAATCAGGAGGATAGAGTTGTGGTCGGATTTACCAAGTGGGGGGCGAGGGAGAGCTTTGTACGCGTCTCTGTGTGTGGAGTTGATCTAGAATTGTTTCCCCTCTTGTTGCACATTTAACATGTTGATAGAGATTTGGAAGAACTGATTTAAGTTTCCCTGCATTAAAGTGTGGTTTCCTGTTTGCTTATTTCCTCATACAGCTGACTGAGTGAGGTCTTAGTGCCAGCATCTGTCTGTGGTGGTAAATAAACAGCCACGAAAAGTATGGCTGAAAACTCTCTAGGCAAGTAGTGTGGCCTGCAATTTATCACAATATACTCTACTTCAGGCAATCAAAATCTAGAGACTTCCATAGATTTCTTGCACCAGCTGTTGTTTACAAATATGCACAGACCGCCCCCCCTCCCCACCCCCTGTCTGACCGGAATGTTCTATCTTGCCGGTGCAGCGTGTATCCAGCTAGCTGAATATCCATGTCGTCATTCAGCCACGATTCTGTGAAACATACGATATTACAGTTTTGATGTAGGATTTTCTTAATCGTACCTCGTCTAATTTATTGTCCAATGATTGCACGTTGGCGAGTAGTATTGACGGTAACAGCAGCTTTTCCAGTCGCCTTCTCCGGGTCCTGACCAGGCATCCGGCTCTTTTTCAAGCGGTACCGGAACGCCAAGTCTAGATCCAAGAGGCTTCTAAACAGCTTCTGCCATAAGACTCCTGAACAGCTAATCAAATGGCTACCCAGACTATTTGGATTGTCCCCCCCTCTTTTAGTTGCTTCTTCTCTCTGTTTATTATCTATGCATAGCCACTTTAATAACTCTACATACATGTACGTAATTACCTCAACACCGGTGCCCCCGCACATTGACTCTGTATCGGTACCCCCTGTATATAGCCATATAGCCTCCACATTGACTCTGCTTCGGTACCCCCTGTATATAGCCATATAGCCTCCACATTGACTCTGTATCGGTACCCCCTGTATATAGCCTCCACATTGACTCTGTATCGGTACCCCCTGTATATAGCCTCCACATTGACTCTGTAGCGGTACCCCCTGTATATAGCCTCCACATTGACTCTGTATCGGTACCCCCTGTATATAGCCTCCACATTGGCTCTGTACCAGTACCCCCTTGTATATAGTCTCCACATTGACTCTGTATCGGTACCCCCTGTATATAGCCTCCACATTGACTCTGTACCAGTATGCCCTGTATATAGCCTCCACATTGACTCTGTACCAGTACCCCCTGTATATAGCCTCCACATTGACTCTGTATCGGTACCCCCTGTATATAGCCTCCACATTGACTCTGTATCGGTACCCGCTGTATATAGCCTCCACATTGACTCTGTACCAGTACCCCCTTGTATATAGTCTCCACATTGACTCTGTACCGGTACCCCCTGTATATAGCCTCCACATTGACTCTGTACCGGTACACCCTGTATATAGTCTCCACATTGACTCTGTACCGAGACACCCTGTATATAGCCTCCACATTGACTCTGTACCGGTACCCCTGTATATAGTCTCCACATTGACTCTGTCCCGAGACACCCTGTATATAGCCTCCACATTGACTCTGTACCGGTACCCCCTGTATATAGTCTCCACATTGACTCTGTACCGGTACCCCCTGTATATAGTCTCCACATTGACTCTGTACCGGTACCCCCTGTATATAGTCTCCACATTGACTCTGTACCGGTACCCCCTGTATATAGCCTCCACATTGACTCTGTACCGTAATACCCTGTATATAGCTCCGCTATTGTTATTTACTGCTGCTCTTTAATTATTTGTTTTTCTTATCTCATACTTTCTTAAAAATACATTGTTGGTTAAGGACTTGTAAGTAAGCATTTCACTGTTGTGACAAATACTATTTTATTTTATTTGATAAATAGGATAGCCAGCTGCAGCTATCACCAAGCTATGCTAGCTAGCTGTTACAAGCTAACTGACTTGACAGAGAAATATCAGCTAGGATAGATTGGATAGAAGCTACACCAAGATATGCTAGCTAGCTGCTGACAGCTTGGCTAAGCAAGGCCAGCACAGGCTTTAGCCTACACATAGAACTGAATTAGCTGACCATCTTGAGATGGCAGTCAGAAGGGGAGAACTCAACTCCAAAACATATTTCTCGCCATAGCAAAGCTAGCTTAGCTTACCTTGATGTACTGTCCTTGTTTGTGAGATTGAATGGTAAAGACACATCCACATGACTACTCACGTTTGCCTTCAGTCATGGCCGCTAGCATTTCTTAAAAACGAGGCCAAAACAGGATATGCAGTCACCCTTTAACCCAGAAGGCCCCTTGAGGTCAAAATACCTATATATTTTTTAGGCCAATGAGAAAGAAGAGAGGAGTGTATATCTGAAGGACAGAAGAGAGAAGTGTCAATGACAGAAGGGTGTGTGTTGTGTGTGTTGTGTGTGTGTGTGTGTGTGTAGGACATACAGAAAACAGACACTACAGAAACATTTATTGGGGGGGTGACGCGGCATTTAATGAAGCAGCTTGCTTGGTCCAAACAAAATGTTCATCTGATGGTCACTTTCAGATCAAGACATCCGCTTTACATGTAGAAGTCTACTGCTACAGAGGTCATCTGACACTGAGACACTTGCTCTGAACGATAGCACCAAGGATTAATGATTTATTACATAGAGGGAATTCCCTGCTGACAACACACACATCTGTTACCTGGAACGTTGAAGGACTGAATAATCCATCCAAGGTTGGGAGCCTTCAAGGGTTAATGAGGCTGATACAGAGAGGAGTGTGTGTGTGGTTGTGTGTGTATGTGTGTGTGTGTGTGTCTGTCAGCATCTAAACAAGTGAACCCAGACAAACTGTTTATAGAGAAAATGCTACATGATATACTGGACATTAGAGACCATTCCCCTAAACACACACATACGTTAACAGTCTGTGTCCAGCTGTTCAGTATCTTCATTTTGACCAGGTTGTCTATAGGGAGGATGTTTAATGTTTAACTTTGATGTTTAAAACATATGGAGTGATGTCATATCCTGTTCTGTCTCTGATCTACAAACAACATAAAATAAGTTTGTTAAAAAAAAACACACAAAAAAAAACATTATTTTACAGTAACCTTCCTGTTTAATGCTGTGTTCATGTGCTGCTTGGAATTGTAGAACCTGGAACAGTCTGACTGGGAATTATGGAAATGTGAAAAGTCTGACTGGGAATTATGGAACTGGGAACAGTCTGACTGGGAATTATGGAACTGGGAACAGTCTGACTGGGAGATGTTACAACTTAGAAGCTCATAACAAACTGTTTTAGACATCTGAAACTAGTTTCTGTTACGGGAGTTTTTCAGGAGTTTCCCGGTTGGATGGTCCTGATAATTCAGAGAGCACATGAACACAGTGTAACACAATCTCTTACACAGTCTGACACACAATCGTCATTATCAGACATAAAAACACAACTAAAACACAGTGATTGTTAATTAGCGACGAAGTACGAATGGACATTCATAATGAGGGAGACTAAACTCTAAAGCATGTGGTCCAAGCCCTGACCCCTGCACTCAGGCCTGGGAGACCCTGCGGGACACGGTCTGGTAGAACACGCCACGCAGCAGAGATGGGTAGTCTGGGACGCGGAACAGGTGGCGCTGGGCGTAGGTGACGTCGTAACTCCTCCCCCTGCTGACCAGCGAGCGCAGGTTGGCCTCGCTCACCTGGTTGCCCACGGTGATAACGTACAGCTCCACTCCTGCCTCCGACACCAGCCGCACGCGCTTCTCCAGCATCGCCTCGGTAACGCCCTGCGACCTCCCGTCAGAGAACAGCACCAGCTTCCTCTTCCTGTTCCCGCCCCCTGATGTCTTGAATTGCTCCATGGCGAAGGCCATCGCCTTGGTAACGTCAGTACCGTCATTCTGGAAGATGGCGGCATCGATCTTACGGGTCAGCAGGGTGAGGTTAGAGGTCAGCTCCGCCTCCATGCGGCGTTCACGGCTGTACTGGCCCACGGCGACACGCACGGCAGCGCGGCCGGACCTCTCGGCAGACAGGAAGCGCTCAGCCAGACGCTTGACGAAGGTCTTGCTGGAGTCAAAGTTCCTCTGTCCCACACTGGCTGAACTGTCCATCATCAATACGATGTCTGTGTCCCCTGAGAACGAGACTGGAGGACAGAAACAACAGGAGAAAAAACATGAAGACAATACCCTAAGACAACACAATGTCTGTGTCCCCTGAGAACGAGACTGGAGGACAGAAACAACAGGAGAAAAAACATGAAGACAATACCCTAAGACAACACTATGTCTGTGTCCCCTGAGAACGAGACTGGAGGAGACAGGAGAAACAACAACATCCAAGAAGAAGAAGAATATACAGACAGACCCTGATCCTAACCCATGTACATGTTTGAAGACAATGAGACTGGAGAGATGAGGACAGAGATGAACCACATGGTAACAAGCAGTGGACTTACTGGGACATTTGTAGTTAGGACACTTCTTATCTGTGGAAGGAAATAGAGAAACACAAATGAATTAGAACATTTTCAAGTCAACGATTTACACCGAAGTAATGTTAGAGTCTGTATCAGAACCAAGGGGTTCACTTAAATGTGTGCGTGTGTGTGTGTGTGTGTGTATGTGTGTGCATGTGCGTGTGTGTGTGTACCTTCACAGATGCGTGTGGTGAGGTTCTGTAAGAAGCTGTCATCCAGCAGCTCAGCGAAGTTCTCCAGTACGAAGGAGAAGCCTGGTTTAGGGTCACTCGTACAGACCACAGCACTGAGCTGTTCATGGTTGGGTTGACGGCCAGAGTAGTCCTTCACTCCCAGACCTCCCACCTGACAGAGAGAGGGGGGCAGGGTTGGTGTGTGTGTGTGCGTAAGCGTGTGCATGCCTAATGGATTGTGCGTTGTTGGTCGTACTGAAGCTTGCCTCCATCCTTCGAGACAGATGCTCAAAACTGGAAATAACTGGACAGTTACTGGTGTGAAGCAGATGGGGAGGTTTCCCACAGAGTGGTGTCCCTCACCTTGATGCCCTTCACACAGAGTGGTGTCCCTCACCGTGATGCCCTTCTCACAGAGTGGTGTCCCTCACCGTGATGCCCTTCACACAGAGTGGTGTCCCTCACCTTGATGCCCTTCCCACAGAGTGGTGTCCCTCACCTTGATGCCCTTCACACAGAGTGGTGTTCCTTACCTTGATGCCCTTCACACAGAGTGGTGTCCCTCACCTTGATGCCCTTCACACAGAGTGGTGTTCCTTACCTTGATGCCCTTCACACAGAGTGGTGTCCCTCACCTTGATGCCCTTCACACAGAGTGGTGTCCCTCACATTGATGCCCTTCACACAGAGTGGTGTCCCTCACCTTGATGCCCTTCCTATAGAGTGGTGTCCCTCACCTTGATGCCCTTCCCACAGTGGTGTCCCTCACCTTGATGCCCTTCACACAGAGTGGTGTCCCTCACCTTGATGCCCTTCCCACAGAGTGGTGTCCCTCACCTTGATGCCCTTCACACAGAGTGGTGTCCCTCACCTTGATGCCCTTCCCACAGAGTGGTGTCCCTCACCTTGATGCCCTTCTCACAGAGTGGTGTCCCTCACCTTGATGCCCTTCACACAGAGTGGCGTCCCTCACCTTGATGCCCTTCACACAGAGTGGTGTCCCTCACCTTGATGCCCTTCACACAGAGTGGTGTCCCTCACCTTGATGCCCTTCCTGCAGAGTGGTGTCCCTCACCTTGATGCCCTTCCCACAGAGTGGTGTCCCTCACCTTGATGCCCTTCCCACAGAGTGGTGTCCCTCACCTTGATGCCCTTCCTACAGAGTGGTGTCCCTCACCTTGATGCCCTTCCCACTGAGTGGTGTCCCTCACCTTGATGCCCTTCCCACAGAGTGGTGTCCCTCACCTTGATGCCCTTCCCACAGAGTAGTGTCCCTCACCTTGATGCCCTTCCCACTGAGTGGTGTCCCTCACCTTGATGCCCTTCCCACTGAGTGGTGTCCCTCACCCTGATGCCCTTCCCACTGAGTGGTGTTCCTCACCTTGATGCCCTTCCCACAGAGTGTGTTGAGCGGTGTTTTATCTCTGGTGATATCAGAGCGTCCGTCAGTGAGCACTAGGACCACGCGGTTCTCCTGCTGCAGGCGGTCAATCATGTTGGTCAGAGAGAACTGCAGAGCCTCCCCTGTATAGGTGGCCTCAGCCAGCCAGCGCAGGTCCCGCACTGCCCTACACAGAGACACACAGAGAGACACACAGACAGACACACAGACAGATACACACAGAGACAGACACACACAGAGACAGGAACAGACACACACAGACACACACACAGACAGACACACACAGACACACACAGACAGACACACACACATACAGACAGAGTGACACACACACACACACACAGACAGACAGAGTGACACACACACACACACACACACACGTATGTTAAGTACTGAAGAGCCTCTCCTGTATAGTGGGCCTCAGCCAGCGCAGGTCCTGTACTGCCCTACACACAATGTACAGATGATTGTGTGTGTGTGTGTGTGTGTGTGTGTGTGTGTGTGTGTGTGTGTGTGTGTGTGTGTGTGTGTGTGTGTACTTGTGTGTGTTTGTAAGTGTGTGTGTGTGTGTACTTACTGTTTAAGCTCAGTCAGTGTGTTAATGTTGGGGTCTCCCAGTCTGACAGCCTCCTGGGCTCCATCCCCACTGTACTGCACC